>NC_142092.1:50280717-50433750 GCF_054644295.1 Miniopterus natalensis | reverse complement strand
CATGTTGGGGTCAACGCACACACCAGTGGAAACATTGTGTCCCTGCCATCCAAATGTCGCAGTGCAAACTTTGCAGCATGTTGCTGTGTTCTTGAGATTGGAACTGCCACCCAGTGGGCGAGCAGACTCCAGCAAATGCAAGGCCTATTTATAGCCCTGTGGCAAAATGTTCGTTTTGGCTCCAGCGCAGTCCAAGCATGGCATGTTGCTTTTGTCTTTTCCTCCCTCCTCGGTGGTCTGGTCTCAATTCTCCAGCACTCTGACATGGGTTCTGGTTTTAGTTCCGCCAGCTGTGTGACCTCTGGCAGGTTCTTTACATCTCTGGTCCCTGCCTGCCACACCTCTACAGTGGAAGCAGTGGTCCCTGTTCCGTCAGCCTCAAGGGGTTGTCTAGAGGCTTAAGTAAGGCCACCAGAGGGAGACCATTTTCCCAAATGTTAAGTGCTCTACTGATGTGAGGGTTTCTCATTGTACTTTAGTGAACTATAATATTACAGGGAAATGTCCTTCTTACATGGGGAGGGAGGAGGCAAAAAGAAAATTAATAAAAAAGGAAATGGGATTTTTAAAATTTTTCTCATCGTGGTTCCCTGTCTACAGCTAATAGAAATTGAAGCAGTTCATGGCACTAAAGGTGAGGTTAGGACCCCGCCACCATGTGGCAGGGCCCATTTGGTGGTAACAAGTCCTGAGACCACGTTTCTACCAGAGGCAGAGAAAATGGAAAACGAGGTGACCAGGTAAACTGGAAATGTGTTCATTCAGTCACTCCACAGCCATTTGTTGGGTGACCTCTGTACACTAGGCACTGTGCTAAAAGTACTGAGGACCCTGGAGGAGCAGACACCACCCTCCAGGAATTCGCTATCTGGCACAGGAGACAGCCAAGCATAGCAGCAGCTACTGAGAGCTCATGTGCCCAACAACCTCAGCTCTTTTGAACCTGGGAGTACGGGAATGGAGTCCCACAGGCTTCTCCGCAGTTGCTTTAGACAGTGGATGATATATTTAAGTCCAGTCTACCTCCCTTTTAGACCCTCACTCAAAACCTGTTTATGTTTGCTCTATACATATGATTCACAGTCCCCGCTTTCCAAGCCCATAGCAGTCTAAAAGCAGCAAATTCTGAGTGAGGAGAGGGACTTGATAGCAGTGAAGTGACTGCCTACATCTGACAGCTAGAAAGGAGACAAAGCCATAAAAAGTGGATCCCAAACTCCAAGTGACACTGTCCAGGGCCATTTGGTATTTGGACCAGTCTTCTTTACCCCCAAGAGTATCACGTGCGTGGCTCATAATAACGACTGATGTTCACAATGAAACTCCGAGTTACCAAAAAGAGAAAGGAACAAGAAGGAGCAGCTAAAACGTCCCTGCGTGTAGCGTTGGGCAGACCTGCTACACATATGATCTCATTTAATTCTTACTCCAACCCAGTGTAAGGGGCTTTGCTTTCCACATGCTGTAGATGAGAAAGGTGAGGCCCAAGGTGTCATGTGCTAGTTACCCAGCTGCTGTGGGGCAGAGAGTCCAGTGCTGCTTGACTGTAAGCTTTTTTCCCCCAGGTGAGGAGACAGTTTTTTATCTTCATAAAATTGACTAATGTTCTAAACAAAGCGTGTTGTCACTCAAATGGACTAAGCGTGTGTTTTCTGGAAAATTCACTCACAAGGAACAACTTCTAATGGGAAGGTAGTAGGTCAAAGAGCTATCACTGCAGATCCCTGCTAGGCCCCTGACTCCAGCTCAGCGCTGCCTCTCCTCTCAGTTATCACATGGTCTCTGTCCTCAGAGAGGGATGAAAATCTGCCTTGGTGTCTTACTAGCAGACCTCCTCATGTCCCCACTCTCTATTGACTCTTATTTAATGTCCATTTCTAATAAGTGGGGCTATCTTCTTGCCTCAACCCATTAAGACTGAGAAAGCTTCCAGAAAGTTTTGTTTTGTTTTGCTAAGAATAGAGGGGAATTTCAAAAAATGAACTTTGAATCTACTTAGAAACTTCATTCTGGGCCAACTTTTGATGGCACATGACATGCCTACATAGTGGAATTTTCTGGGTGCATCTAAGCTATCAAAAAGCATTCTTTTCTTGATATAATATCATCACAATAAGTACCAAAGCCAAATAGAGGTCCAATAGAACAGTCTGATGATTTTCTTTTAATGGAAGGAAGGCAGTGTGGTTTTGCAGCATGATAGTCAGCAGACCTAGGTTCCGGACTGACTTTTCTCCCTGGCTGTGTGACCTTGGAAAGTGACTTTCAGTCTCTGATTTTTTGTTTCCTCGTTTCTAAAATGAGGATAATAAATTCTGCCCTAACTGCCTCAAAGGATGAGCATGAATGACAAATAAGATAAATGTAAAGCATTCAAATGTAAGGGACTTTTTTTAAGATTGGATTTATGCACACCAAGCTTTGGGTAAAGATTCAGAGAGACTGCTCAGTTTGCCAAGAGGCATCTTATATAAATTGCATACTTAGATTAAATTTTCTTGGCCTCTTGCAAAATTGCTTCCCCTGGATTGTATTTTAAGATTACGATCTCAGCTTTTAGTGAAGATCTATACAAAAATAGCCTTATGAAATCTGTTTATTGTAGGAATACCGTTGATACCATGCTCGCTAACATGAAGCATTTTTTTTAGGGTTAAAGCCTAGAAAACATTTTGTTTCCCTGAAGAACTGGTCTGTTTTCTCCTTATTGATAATGAGGGCTAGGCAAATGATCTTGTTGCCCTTTTCTCTTGGGCTGTCAGGAAGCTCCTGGTGAAATATTCAACTTATTATGTATAGTATTGGAAACTTTGTTTGACTTGTCTATGTTCTGTTCCCTTTACCTCCTGTAAACATACTATAATTTATATTTTTTCAGGTCCTTATGTTTTAATTTTATTATTCTATTATACATGTTATCCACAAACTACCTGGGATCCCTTGAGAGATAACAAGGAGGAGACCAAGCAAGTAATAGAAAAATTATATTAAAAGTTTAATAAATTCTCTGCTAAGAGGAAGCCTGAGTCCCCCCTCCCTCCGCCACACACAACATACATATACAGCTCTCTCATAGGGCACAAAGCCTTGAACAAATGTTTAATTCTTGGTACCTTCCTGGTTATCCCATCTGTTGCAGGCATATGAGGAGAACATGTATGGTAGCAAATACCAGTGGATTATCCCGGGCTGGTATGAGCCTTTCTGGTGGGAGCAAGTGCATAAAGAAGCCAACTCATCACGTTGTCTCCGGAAGAATCTGCTTGCTGCCATGGAGGGCTATATCGGCGTGGACTTTGAACCCCTGAGCTCTAAGCAGATCAAAACCATCTCAGGAAAGGTCAGTGCCTTGGTCTGTGTCCTTTTATCACGTTGTCTGATTATGTTGGCAAAAAGTGCCCTTTGCTCTGTATCTTTGAGCAAACTACTTGACCTCTCTGAGCTTCACTTATCTATTAAATGGGAATAGCCAGCCATCCACTGCGTGCCCCTCTAGGAAACTGTGGACGTCAAATGGGGTAAGGGTATTTCGTAAGCTCATAACACAGTGTACATGTAAAGGGTGAAGTTGTGACTTTTGCTGTACCAACGACAAGTTTTGCCTCTGAGATTCTGCTATGGTTTTATCCTGTGCCCCTCAGACTGGGAATATCGTTTCTCAGTCACACTGATGCTCTTGTTAACTCAAAGAAGAAAGACTCAAGTAGACTTGGGGAAACATGTGCTGTAGGCCAGCCAGCCTGGTTTGAATCCCAATTTTGGCACTTAGCAGCTGTGACCTTGAGCTTGAGTTCTCCGAGCCACTGTTCCCTCATCTGTATAATAGTGGTAAAAGGAGGACTTTTACCTCCTCTGGGGTTACAAGGAGGACTGATAGCAGATTGTGCAAGATGGCTGACATGGTGCCTGGCACCTTGGTACTGTCACAACTGGGAGGAGAACCTAGGCAAGGTGTTCCTTGGGGCCTCCGTATGTTCATTAGGGGTTCCGAACCCCTGCCCTGATTGTCCAGTAGGGCTGTGAGGGAACCAGGCAATATGGCACATGTAAAAGTATTTCAGAAGTACATACACTGTTCTCTAGCAGTGTGAGTGAGTGTTATCAAGAATCAGGTGATGACAGCCCTGGTGAAGATGGTTACATTGCTCAGTTTTTACTGCTAGCCAAAGTTCAGTACATCAGTGCACATAATTCTTTTCTGTCTTCTCAGAGCGTAGATCATTAAATTCTATATCAACTCGAGTTCTTACAGACCCAGTTTCATTTGAAGAATAAACTTCATGTAAAGTAAAATATGTATGTATTATTTTTATCCATTATTTAATCTCAATTGGAGCCAACTCTACAAGAATGGTTTATTGATTTGTCAAATAAATGGCAAATCATTAGGACACATTTTGTAAACAACTCTTTAGATCATGCTGGCACCTGAGAGATCCTAGAAAAACACTCTGGTTAGGAAAGGTTGAAAGAAATATTTTTATACCAAAATCAATGAATATATAAAAAGGTTTTGAGATGTTGAATAATGAGTAGAAACAACTCATTATATTTCAGCAAGTGTTATTATTAAAAGTGTCAAAGTTTGCAGTTTATTAAAAGATACTTGATCCAGGAATACCCTATACTTTAATCTAAAAATAGTATAAAATTTGAGGAACATACAAAAACTTAGGGAAAAAATTCTATACAGGCAGAGAGTACAATAAATAAACTGAGAGACTTAAGGAAGACCAAAGACGTAAATGATTAGACATGAGATCTGTGAAGTAAGTGGGGGTGAGGGCCATAAGATGCTGTGGGAAGGGCCTCAACCATCATCCTCAGAAGTGTGGATGTGACCCCAGGCAGGCAAGCACAGATGTGAGCCATGCACAGGAATGCATTCGGGGAAGATCATTTTTTGTAGGGTTCCTTGGAGCAAATATTTTTACTTTATAACAAATTATTTCCCAGGTCACCAACTTTCCTTTTTGATTTTTAATTTTTTTTATTTGGGGCTGGTGAGGAGGTTGAACTTAACCCTGTATTGCTATGCCTGTGAAGGGACACCTTGGGGCTATTCCTGGGTCTGTTCATTTCATCTCACGGAGTGACAACTGACTCCGGGCCTCCCAGGGTGGAGCAGTACTGTGGGAGCAAAGGCAGGCTCTCAGCTTGAGGCAGCTTCCAACATTCCAGGAGACCCAGCCCCTGTCCCCAAAGTCTTTGAGGCAAGAGGCAGCCTTTCTTACATTATACTGAGGTTACACGGTGATTGAAGTTACACAGGGACACCTGCAGCCTTTTGCCTCTTAGAATCAGAGGCCTTAGGGCTCTCCTAGAGATCATGTAGACCAGCCTCTCATCAGATTCTCAGATCCTTCCAGTACCAAAGGACTCACTATTTCTCCCTTAATGTCCCCAACTGGTCCATGTGGGCTCACACAGGTCCTTTTGGCAGTGACCACATCCCTGGAAGCATCTCTAGTCCAAACTAAATAGCATGTCCCTCCAGTTATAACTCAGGTTCCATGCGTGGGACTAAGGGCAAAATCTAAGGGAATGCCAAAAACCTCAGTAATCAAGGTAAAAGATATTTTAATGCAATATTTTTTAAAATTCAAAGTTAATGCAAAACTCCATGATGAACAAAATATCAAAATTTTAATCAAAGACAAGATCCTCAGGACTGGGTTTAGGGTGAGCTAATTGATTTGAGTCACATGGTTGTAGGATTAGATCTTGTCTTTATTTAAAATTTTAATATTTTGTTCATCATAGACTTTTTGCATTAGTTTTGATTTGTTAAAATATTATTTATCTTGATTACTGAGGGTTTTGGCTCCCTCTTAAATTCTGCACCAGAAGGGAGCTCCTCGCTCGCCGACCCCCTGATCCTGGCCCTGAACAAGTTGTATGTGTCAAGCCCCTTTCTGAGCTCATCTGTCCTTTATACTTGCTCTTATTGAATGCTCTCTCCCCAGGTGTAGGGCCCAGAGTTAACAAAGCATTCCTATTTGTGGTCTGACCATAAGCCAACTTCCCCAACCAGCCTTCAAAAGTCTATGGTCAAAGGAAGTTCTAGAGAGTTGAGAAATGTTTCTTGAATTTGAATTTGCATCTTTCATGACTGCTGGGGATGGTGGTCAGCATGGCTCAGGCTGCTGGGTTGATGCCTGTATTTTGGGGTCCATCAGTGTCCAGGAAGACAAGCAAACATGTGTAGAACCATCCCAAGTCAACGGGTTCTTGCCATCCTCTCTATTTACATATTGGGAAGCTAAGGGGCAGAAGGGACACCCCCAAGATCCCTGTAGTGGGTTGAATAGTGACCCCTGGAAAGATATATCTACATTCTAACCCTTAGAACCTGTGAACGTGACCTTATTTGGGGGAAAAAAGGTCTTTGAAGATTTAATTAACAATCATGAGATGAAATTATCCATGATTACCTGGGTAGGCCCTAAATCCGATAACAAGTGTCCTCCTACGAGGAAGACAGAGGGAGATTTGCCACAAGGAGAAGGTTACGTGAAGTTGGAGGCAGAGACTGAAGTGAAGCATCTGCAAGATGAAGAGTGCCAAGGATTGCTGGCAGGCACCAGAGCCAGGGGAGGCACGAATGGATTCTCCTCCAGAGCTGCCAGAGGAAACCAACCCCAGCACCACCTTAGTTTCAGACTTCTGGTCTCCAGAACTGTGAGAAAATAAATTTCTGTTGTTTTAAACCACCCGGTTTGTGGAAATTTATTATGGCCGCCCGAGGAAATGGATATCGTTTTCCAGAAGGCCAGGGAGAGATCCAGGACTTGCAGCCAGGACTGCCATTTTTCCACGCCGTGCACCTTCCTATCTACCACGCTATCCCTCTAGACTTGTGACACACTTAGGAACAGAATGCAACCAAATTGGCCCTTTATGTGACATCCCAGCAGGCCCATGTTAGTAAGTGACCTAGCAGAAGATCAGGAGATCTGGCACAAATCCTGGCATTCCCACCAATTAAACCACCACCTCTCTCTCTCCCCGGGTCTCAATAGCTTCAACTGAAAATGAGATTGGACCTCATAACTGCTGGTGTCCTTTCCAAGCTAAGTTCTCTGACTATGTAAATGTGGTATGAGGTAATTACAGCAAGCTGTGTGACACAATTATAATAATGTTAAACCCTGGAATCCCCAGGATAAAGGTGACTCCTGAGAAAATCACAGAATCAGGTGGAATAGTTTTCCCTCTTGGAATGCGTTCCCCGAGATTCCTTCTTCCATTCGCCTGTCTCCAGCATCAGGCTCTCCCCAGCTCTCTCATTGACACCCAGGAGATTTCTGGTGGGAGGAACAACAAAGGTCATGGTCTCCCTCCAGAGCACATTCATCAGTCCCTTCCTATTGATTTTCCAATGATGGAGCAAGTGCAGACCTTCTGGTTTCCCCAAGCTCATTTAGAGCTCAGTCTTCTAGAAACTTCTTGACAATGGCCTCTGATCACTTGCTTTGGCTCTAATGTCTGGCTTTTTCACCTCATTGAGGTTCCCATCACCACTCTACTCCCTCAAAGTGACCCTGTTGACATTGATGCTTTACAATGTCAGCTTTCACTTTTCAGAGTCCTGTTAGGTTTGTTTCCATGGTTAGCATTTGCAATTTTGGCTGACTTTTTCAGCCTTGCTGTTAAGGACATCTTCTCATTATAGTTCCCAGCTAAGACACAGAGCTGGGCCAGGCACCAGATGGAGATGTTCACAGAACCTTGGGCTCAATGGGGACTCCAGAGATGGCCCCAACACTCTATCAAAGGCATAGGCTCATTCTCTTGAAGAGTTTTATAATGTTTTCTGGCAAGAAGCTTCTGCGACCACCTGCAGTTGTTTAATCAACAGAACTGGAGGAAACACAAATCTAGTGGGTCCTCAGCTTAGAGCCAATGACCCATGGAACGCTGCACCCATCTCATTGTCACTGCCATGGGAGCATGTGACAAAGAACATGGAGCTTTTAGAGATGAGATAATACAGAAGAAAGTATCTTACAAAGTTCCAGACACAAAATAGGTGCCCAACAAATTATAGTTCTTTTCCTTCTTCAGCACAGAAGCCTCAGGGGTAGGAAAAAGGAGAAGTGAGATGGATGATGAGTCCGTAACTCAAAGTTATGTGAGGTGAGAAACAACCGAAGGAATTGGGGTTACTTTTGATTTTTCAAAAGAATTGTTTTTATTTAAATAGAATAACCATGTACCCACCACCCAGGTCAAGAAAATGAAAATTACTAGCATTCTAAAAGCCATCTTTATGCCCTGCCCCATTCAATACCTACAGGCCTTGCCTCTATCATACGACATTATGTTAGTAAGGTTAATTTATGTTGTCCCATGTAGACATTTGTTTATTTTCACTGTTATATAGTATTCTACTGTTTGACTACACATGATTTATTTAAGGGGGCATTTGGTTATTTAGTTTTTGGCTATTATGTACAGTGTTGCTTACCACTCTAGGTAAAGACTTGAAATCCCTTTTCTATAGTAAGTGTTTTGGTCTGTCCAGTTACTTTTTTAGTATCTTCAGATTTAGGGTGGATTCATCTTGCTGGTACTTATTCTAATTCACCCTTAAATGGCTCTTATCTTCTGTTTTCCTCACAGTGTTTTCAGTCTACTTACATTTGCCACAAGCCTTGCACCAGGGCACGAGTAGGGCAAAAGCCTAAGTGATTTCAGTGCTGGAATTTGTTAATTTTTCTCTTTACTCACAGTGACTTTGCAGTTTTGGTATTCCCCATCTTCAGTCATTGGTGAGGGTATGATCTTGTGTAGAATTTTTGCAGTTATAAAGCCAATTAGTATAGTTTGGGGAGGTTAATTAATCCATAGCTTGCATTGTCCTCAGCTGCCGAGAAGTCCTCTAAATGGTATTTTTTAATGAACAGAAATTCTTTATTTTAACAAAGCCTACCCCAAGGTCATGAATATATTTTCCTCTCTTGTCATTTAGAAGTGTTATTGTTTTACTTTTCACATTTAGATCTACAGTCAACCTGGAGTTGATTTTGTGGATGGTGTGAGGTAAAGATCAAGACACCTTTTCTTCCTTTTTTTTGCATACGGATAGCTAATTAATCCATTATCACTTATTGAAAAGTCCATAATTTCCCGCACTGTGCTGCCGTATTACCTTTATCATAAATCAAATGAGTGCAGATAACTTTTTCTCTATTTATTTATTTATTTATTTATTTATTTATTTATTTATTTATTTTTAAATATATCTTTATTGATTTCGGAGAGAGGAAAGGAGAGGGAGAGAGAGAGATAGAAACATCAATGATGAGAGAGTCATTGATCGAGCCTGCAACCCGGGCCCTGACCGGAAATCGAACCCCGATCTCCTGGATCCTAGGTCGACGCTCAACCGCTGAGCCACGCCCGGCCGGGCTCTCCTTCTAAACTTTCATTTCTCTTCCATTTGTCTGTTTTTTCACCAAAACACCTTTGCTTTCATTACTATAGCTTTGTGATAAGTCTTGATGACAAGTAATAAGGATTCCCTCCTTTCATAGTTGTTCTTAGCTATTTTTGTCTCTGAATTTTTGTATGCAGTTCTAAATCAGGTTATCAGCTTATACTCACATACACACAAACCTGATCTGGTTTTTGTTGGAATTTTATTGAATCTGTAGATCAATTTAGGGAAAACTGATACCTTAATATTTATAGTCTTCCAATTCATGAATTTTGTATACCCTGCATTTACTTAGATCTTCTTCAGTTTCTCTCAAATATGTTTAATAATTTTCTCTGTAGAATTCTTGTACATATTTTGCTTGATTTATTTGTAGGTACTTGATATATTTTGATGAATATATGTTCAAATGACTGTTAGGCGTATACTTAGGGGTGAAATATCTGAGTCTTAAGATCTGCATATGTTCAGCTTTAGTAGATCCTGCCAAACAGATTTCTAAAGTGGTTGCACCAATTTACACACCCACCAGCACTGATTGAGAGTTCCAGTTGGTTCACATGCTCACCAACATTTGGTATTATCAGCTTTTTAATTTTAGCCAGTCTAGTAAGTGTGTAGTGGTATCTCATTTTAGGTTGAACTTATTTCCCTGATAACTGATGAAGTTGGACATCTTTTCATATCTTTATTGGCCATTTTGACTCTATTTGGAGTCTCTCCCTATTATTGATTTGTAAAAATCCTTTTTATAGTCTGGATATGAATTTTTGGAAGGCTATATGTATTATTTATATCTTCTCCCATTCTGTATTTTATCTTTCCACTCTTTTAATGTTGTATTTTGAACAGAAATTCTTAATTTTAATGTCACCCAGTTTATTAGTCTGCTTTATGATTAGTATATTTGTGTCCTGTTTAAGCATCTTTGCCCACCCAAACTCATGGAGATATTTTCCTATCTTTTTTTTTAGAAGTGTGTTCACCTTCCATTTTGAGAGATCTATGAACTAGGTGTAGAATTCTAGATGATCTATTATTTTCTCTCAGCACTTTAGGATGTCATTTCATTGTCTTCTGGCTTCCATTGTTTCTATTAAATCAGCTGTCAGGCTTATTATTGCTCTTTTGAAGGTAATGCAACTCTTTTTCCTTCTGCCTACTATTAAGATTTTTGGTTTTGCTTTGGTCTTCAGCATTTTTACAATGCTTTGCTGAGGTGAGGGGTTTTGTGTGTGTTTATTTTGATTGGAGTTCCCAAAACTTTATAGAACTTCATGAATCTGTGGGTTGATGTGTGTTGGGGAAATATCTCTTTAAATATTGCTTCTGCCTAGTCTCTCTTTCCTCACATTTCAGGATACCAATTATACACATGCTATACATTTTTAGCTTGTTCCATACATTGCTTATGTTCATTTCTTATTTTCCATTCTTTTCCCTTTCTGTGCTTTAGTCTGAATATTTACTACTAAACTTTTTTCCAGTTCACTAGCCTATTTTCTGCTATGTCTAATATGCTGCTTTATCCATTTATTGCGTTCTTAAATTCAGTTATTATATTTGTGACTTTTAGAATTTCCTTTTTTTTTCTTTCTTAGCTCCCAGTTTCTCTGGTGATATTCTCTATCTTTTAATCTATTTTTTGAACATATAAATCTTGCTATTTTAAAGTCCATGTCTAATAACTTCAAGATTTGGATCACCTGTGGGTCTGTTTCTATATCCTACTTTTTTCTTTTCCAAATTACTTAACTTACTTCTATTCTTTTCTTTTTTCTTATGTGGTCCTATCTCCTAGTATACATGATAAATTTGATTAGTTGACTTGGATATGAACATCTGTAGAGACTACATATGGTGTTATCTTTCTCCAGAAAAGATTTCTTTCTCTTCAAGCAGGCACCAAGGATAGAGGCTGATCACTTTAATCCAATCAGGAATTGAGGTGATTCAGGCTTGATTTTAGTTTTTGTAAGGCCTGCTCTATTTTTGTCTGCCCTCATTTCTGATATTTGTATTTCAGGGTTCTCCCCTGAAATCCTGGGGTGTTTTACTGCCCCTGGATTCCAACTTTTGCCTTCCTGATACTATGAAACTCCAAACACTTCTGCTTCTTTGCTTAGCCCCTCAGCACCACTTTTTGCTTGGCTTCTCAGTCTCTTGCTTTATGTAGCCTCTTGCTTTATGCAGTTATTACCAAATGTTTCAAGTGCAAATGCCAGTCTGAATACTGGGCTCACTTTTTTGTGTTTCCTTTTTCTGAGACCTTGGCACTATAAGCCTTGCTGCTCTGATATTCATAAACTACAGTTTTTTTGTTTTCCCTTCCCTTTGGAACTGCTAAAACTCTGAGCCAATGCTTTCTGTTTCTGCAACTGGCCTTACAAATGATCAGGTGCTTCAAGGGAAAACAGCAAAAAATTTTGGACTCTTCTCAAAGCATTTCTCCTCTCTTCAGAATCTTGGCTGCTCAAGTCCTGGATGTCCTGGTTGCTTTCTGATGCCTTTGAATAACTCTTTTTATATTTTATTCTGCTTTTCTGAACTTTCTTCATAACAGCTTTGGTCTGACATAAGCTATTTCATCATAGTCAGGGTAGACGTCTGAACTGAGACTGTTTCACTTAAAAGGAGAAGAGTCCATTGGGGATGGGGTAAGCAAGAGGGAGCAGGTGTTTATTGTGGCTTCACAGAGGGATGTAGCGTGCTGAATGTAAGTTACAGGGAGATAGGTGAAAACTGTGCAGCTGGAAGGGCAGTCCAATAGGCATCAGGCATTCTTTCAGTGGAAGGCTCTGCCTGAGAGAGAGTGAGCTTCCCACACTGGAGGGTCTCAGGAGGAGCGCAACAAACACCTGGGAGTTACTACTGAAGAGATCCAATAATCAGTTTATGGGAGGGGCTTAATCAACGGTGACTGATTTGTGTATTTTTGAAATCTTAGAAGATTTTTAAAAATACGAATGTCTAAGTTATCTCACAGACACGCAGAAACAAAATGCAGAGCCCTGGCATCTGCTTTATTATCAAGCTCCCAGGTGATGCACAAGCTGGAGCACAGGAACCAGTAGACTAAGTATCTCCAAGTGTACCTTCCAAATGAGACAGTGTGGTTCCAACATCTTATAAGGAATTCTAGGGAGAAACTGCCAGTCTTACAGCTGGAGGGGGTGGGGGCCAAGGGGTGGCAGTTGGAGATGTGTCTTTGTCCTCTGTTCAGTCCATGAGGCCTCCTCCCCTGAAAGCGAGACTCCACTGGGTTCCATTGGGATGACAGACCCATAAGGCTTAGTCACACTGTGGGGTCAGCAAGCCTGTGTGGGCTAGCTCGGGAACCTAACCACTATTTATAACAGAGTTTCTGTGGGAAAATATGTCCCAAGTTCCATCAACTGCCTTTCAAAAATATGCTGGAGCACAACCTGTCAGTAATTGGGAAAATCTATACAAAGTTATTTTCTCAGAAGCTTTTAGCATCTCATACCCTTGACCTCAGATAATGAGTAATTAACCAGCTTCCAGTGTCTGCTTTACAAGGGAAATGCTTCTGCCCTGAATAATCCGAGGCCTGCTGCAAGAGCAACTATTACTGTTTCTCAGACAGTTGTTTCTTCCTGCTGTCATTGTTTTGCCCAAGGGAGATTGGTGCTGGCTTCACCTGGGAAGTGATGAATGGCCCGAGATATAAGGTGGTAGCAAAAACTTCAACTTGGTGCTTGCAAAGACAGTGAGAATGAGGTCACCTTTCAGAGTTCAGCTACACCTATGTCCCATTGCAAGGACTCCGCCCACAGAAATGAGGTAAACAGCCAGGTTTCCAGTGTTCCCTACCCTCCTTCTGCCCTTGTCCTTGGGATGAAGAACAGTTTTTGAGATAGAAAAGATAGGGATTTATAAATACACATGTAAAAAGGATCTATGGGGACTTGCATTGGCCCTGGTTAATTGAATAAACAATATGATCTTGATCCCCCTAGCATCCCCACAAAAAATAACCCCAATAAACTATATCAAGGAAATTTTAAAATGGTACTTATTTCCCTCCTGATGAGACCACACTCAGATCTGGACTCCTGACTTTAAGAAGGTCACAGAAACATTGCAGGGTGCCCCAGTGACATGTTCTGAGTAGGAAAGAAGTCCAGAGATGTCATCTGAAAGCAGTTATTAGGTTGAACAAACAGGACCCAAAGACAGACACCAGCAGCCCTCGGATGCCTCTGCGCACATCAGAAAAAGCTCATAGGAGCAAAGTCGAGGAGGAGAAAAGTCAAAGGGATCTCATTTATTTTATGCCCACAGCAATTAATTACAGAACTACACATTCAAGTCATTTTAATACTTTTAAAACAGCCAGTAGCTGAATTAACTAGAAATCAACCCATATTGCATTTAAACATCAAAGAAATATGTAGCCAAATAGTAAAAGATGGAAAAATAACAAGAATGCATTAAAACAAAACATTAAAGGTGTGACTGCTGCCACAGCAATATGGTATGAAAAGGACATGCACCTAAGAAACAAAAATTGTCCATCAAAATTTGAAAGGAACTCGTTCTTAATTGTTAATCAGAGATATGCAAATTAAAATTAAAAGGAGATATACTTTTTTCTTAACCTAACAAACTGACAATGATTTTTAAAATTAAAATATCTGTTGTTGTCAAAGATACAGGGAAATGGGTGCTTTCATACACAGTGGAATTTTAACTTTTCATATTTGAGTAGAATAATTTAGCCCTATCTATATATGCATGAATAATGTTTAAGTTTCATATCCCCTTTCCCTCAGCAATTATATCTTTGAGAATTTATTTTGGAAAAAAAAATTGTCAGTATGTGTTTAGGAAACTTAAATACAAAGATGCTTTTGCCTAAATGTCCAATAATTGGATATTGTTAAGGAAGTATAGGTAGGCTGTCCACACACTAGAGGATGCTGGCCCGTCAGCGTGGGCTCCGGCACCGTCTCGGGGTCTGCCAGGCATCCGGGGCAAGCAGCTGTGCTGAATGCCAGCTTGAAGAACCCACGCTCATGTCACGAACCTTTCTTCTTAATAACGGGCTGGCATTTGTGGGCGCCTACCATGCCCTGGACACTGTACCATGCACTTTGCATCCTTCATCTCACTGAACCCTCGTGGCCACCCAACAAGGGAGGACATGCAGACCTGGGGGAGATGGGACCCACCCAGTCACAGTCAGCAAACCACAGAGCTGCGGCTGGATGGCAGGTCGGCCTGCTTCCACATCCTGTGTCCTTGTCACACTGCCAGACTCTTGCCTCTACTCCTGAGAGGTCACTGCTAGATCACTCGGTCCAACCTCCTCATTTTTCGGATGGAGAAACAGACTTAGAAAGGGTCTCTGTAGGTTTTTGTTTGGGGTTCTGGTGATACCTCAGTGATCAAAACAGCATTCCTGACCCCATGGAGCTTAATTCAAATTGTGGGGAGGGGGGTTGGAACAAGAAACAATAAATCTCAGGACGTAAAGAGTACAATAAAGAAGATAAAAACCAGTGGTTAGAGAACGCCTGGGGTGAGGGGATTTTAGAAAGGGCAGATCAGGAAAGCTGTCCCTGAGAAGTGACAAGTGTTGACATTGGGATGCCAAGAATTTCATGGGGAAGAAGCTTTCCGGCAGAGGAAACGGCTAGTGCAGAAGCCCTGAGGTGCAAACAAACTTGACGTGATCGAAGGACCCAAAAAGGTTTGAGGCTGGGAGAGCCTCCTAATGGACTGGTTCTTGCGCCCCGAGGAGTGAGAGGGTGAAGGATGATGGCAGAAAGCCGCCGGGGATGTGGCGGGGGGGCATGATTAACAGTGAGAAGGGGCTGAGCCGGGCTGGAGACGGTGCTGCCTCCTTGAAGAACCCTTGCTTGAAGAGAGTTTCTGCTGTGCATTCTGAGTGATGAACAGAATGTGATGGCTGGACACGATGCATTTCTGAGGAAAACTGTAAACAGGGATGAAACCTGAGCCATCCAACAGGAGCCGAAACAAAAAAGAAGGAGGTGGTTCCGTTGCTGGGACACCAGCATCCACATTTGTTCCAGCAGAATTCCTCATCTGCACGGTCCACAGTGCCAGGGTCTTGCCCATCCCCAGGCACCTGCGTGAGTGACCCCACTCTGTTAACCCCTTGTGCCACGGGCAAGAGACTTGGGTTCCAGCCATGGGATGATCCAACCTTTAATGGCTCAGCTTCACCACCCTCCTATGCACTAGACCTGGCCCCAAACAACTTGCGGTGGTTTTCAAAGAGCAATTATGCCCTCAAAAGTAAAAAATGAGAGAAGTAACAGAGTTGAAATTAGACCAGTCTGGCTACACATGTGCGCACACATGCTTACACACAAAACATAAGCTGTATGACCTTGGGTAAATCTCTGGACCTCTCTGTGCCTCAGTGGTGGGGCATATATGAACACATCTAAGGGCCCTTCCCAATATAAACTGACAGTGAATCAATGGTTTCTATGTGTGATTTGTCCCCAAGGATGGTTTTTCCAAAGACTAAGCCATGGGCTCTGATGACGTTTCTGGTAGAGGGGTTCAGAAGTGGTTTGAGAAAAGGCCATGGAGAGGCTGAGGGTAATGGGTTCCCTGGGACAGCACTCATTTGGATGTGTACGCCTCAGAGACTAGAGTCAAAAGGCACTTTCAGTACTTTGTGACCACAATCAGAATGTTAATATCACCAAAGAAATTTCTTTATGAAATTCAGTTCAAGGGGAGAAAAGAATTCTGTTTTTTTAAAAAATATGTTTTTATTGACTTTAGAGGGAGAGAAAGAGATAGAAACATCAATGAGAGAGAAACATCAATCATCGATCAGCTGCCTCCTGCACACCCCCTACTGGGGATCAAGCCCACGATCCAGGCATGTGCCCTGACCTGGAATCGAACTGGTGTGACCTCTTGGTGCATGAGATGTTGCTCAATCCACTGAGCCACACTAGCTGAGCAAGATGTTTTTTTAAATGCTGTGTCATTAACAGACCTTGCTATACTATGGAAGAGGAAAGAGGAATGGTATGATGTAGGGCCAGAACAGCCCTTACACCTGGGCACCTGGGCCCCTGGGCCCCATGCTCTACGAGAGCCCCTCTCAGGCCTTATGGAGCTCAAAGCCCACAAAGCCACAAGGATGTGCCCAGCCAGAGCCTGTACCTCCCTCCTTCTTAGACCACTCCCCAAATTCCCTCCCCAAATGGCTGGATCTGCTTCTGGTCCCTGGGGAGCCCCTTGCCTGGGTCAGCCCTCTTGAGGGTCAACCGTACCTCTGGGGTGGTCAAGGGGCTACTGATGCTAGAAGGAGGAGGTGTGGACTGAGTTTGGCTAGGCTTGGACCACAGAGCACGGCCAGCTCTCCCCGTGCTGCCACGTCCAGCCTGATCCCTGAGGAGCCCTAGAGTTCTGAATTCACACTTGGCCTTCCAGATCATTAGGAAGGTACATTTATTATGATAGGGAATAAAAAAGATTTTGTTGAACAATTTTTGTTAACATCTAGAATTTACATATTTAGACATAAGGCTGTGGACCTCCACTGGTACTCTAGCCCCAGGCCCTGCAAATATAATGGAGGAGCCCTGGTTAGGATTCATGATTCCTTCACCCTAACCTCCCAAATACCAGGGTTTAAATCTCAGCCCTGCCACTCACTAGCTCTGTGGTGCTAGTCAGGTCAACTTCTCTGAATCAGTTTCCTCACCTGTAAAATGGGGGTGATTATAGTACCTACCATTCAAGGTTTTGGTGAGGATTAAATGAGATAATGCCTGGAGGTTTGGAGAGTCTCAGCGCTCGACACTGTGTGCCTGATGTGCCTGCCGGTTGTAACTTGGTGTCCCCCACCCTTGTTTTCCAGACACCACAGCAGTATGAGAGAGAGTACAACAACAAGCGGTCAGGCGTGGGGCCCAGCAAGTTCCACGGGTACGCTTACGATGGCATCTGGGTCATCGCCAAGACGCTGCAGAGGGCCATGGAGACACTGCACGCCAGCAGCCGGCACCAGCGGATCCAGGACTTCAACTACACAGACCACACGCTGGGCAGGATCATCCTTAACGCCATGAATGAGACCAATTTCTTCGGGGTCACGGTCAGTCCCGAGCCCCTGGGCTCTGCTTTTTTTAGTGCCCCTTGGAGACGTAAAAGGCCAGGAGGGCTGTGTCACACACCCTCTGGCTCCGGATCCCTTCTCTCAGATCGTTGAAATAACATCCGTGAGCCATAGGATTTCAGGGCTGCTAGAACGGGAGGTGCAGTGATGCTCTCTGACACGTTGGGAAAATGCTTCTCTGTAACTCATGGATTAGAAAGGCCATTATCAGCTGACTGCACACAAAGCAGGTGGAATTCACTGGGTGGTGGGGTGGGGTAGGTAGCAGAAGCTCTAGACCCAAAGTTAGATTCAAATCCTGGACCTTTACTTTCAAGTTACCTTCTTTAAACAGAGTTTTCATTCCCAAAATGGAAATAATACCTACCCTGTTAAGTGTTATAAAGATTAGCCATTACAGAGTAAAAACTGCTAATATTTGTTGAGCAAGCAACTTGCTCTGAGCCTCAAGTTTTTCATCTGGGAAATGGAGATAAGGATATATGTCTTGCACAGAAGTTAGGAAAATTTGCAATGATAATAATGGCTAATATTTCTTGAATGCTGATTATGTGCCAAATACTGTACTAATAAGCACTTTCTGTAGATTAGACTCAATAATGTATGCCCAGTGCTAGGCACATAGTAGGCACTCAATAAATGCTAGCAATTGTTATTGTTAATAATGGCCCCATTGCATCCCTGTGCCATCCATAGGAAGTAGGTCTGTTATTATCCCCATTACAGGTGAGGAGCCTGGAGCTCAGAGCATTTAAGCACTAAATCTAATCAGAGGTAGAGCTGGAATTTTAGTTGGGTCTGGCTCTTAATTGTTCTATTACACTACTTTTTTTTTGTTTTTAAAATATATCTTTATTGATTTCAGAGAGAGGAAAGGCGAGGGAGAGAGAGAAATAGAAACATCAATGATGAGAGAGTCATTGATCAAGCCCGCAACCGGGCATGTGCCCTGACCGGGAATCGAACCCCAATCGCCTGGATCCTAGGTCGATGCTCAAGCGCTGAGCCACGCCCGGCCGGGCACACTACCTTCTTATAATGGACCTAAGTGATAGTTATTTCTGTCTCATGATGATGTGTTTGCCATTGACTCTGCTCCCAGAAAATATGAAACATTTGTCTAAAGAATAGGCTGAAATGGCTAAAGTGCTGTCCTGAGTCATTTATAGAATCAGTCTCTCTTGGCATATTAAGAGGAGTAGATAAGATGGGTTGATTAGTGCATTTCTTAAAAATTCGTATTCCTTCGTGAATGCACTCAGGCTTGCACTGTTGGTCTGGTGGGCCAGGCACTGAGCACCTGTGCAGGTGCTGGGGGTGTAGACAATGGTGTGGACACGACGGTGAGTAAGAGGGTCCAGATGCAGGGTCCAGGCCTGAACACAAATGACAAGAGGTGCTTAGCACCACAGGAGAAACTGTGTGAGCCCAGAAGGGTTTCTGTGACCTTTTGAGAAAAAGTCAGGGAAGTCCTTTGGGAAGAGGCAGCATGTGGGCTGTGCCTTAGACATGCAGAGAGGGGCTGGCAGTCTGGTCAGGTGGAGCACCTGCGTGTGTGCAGGGAGAATTGGAAAGGGGCATGACAAAGCTGGGGAGGTATATTGGAGCCCATTTCTGAGGGAACTGGCCTTTCTCTTAAAAGTCAGAGGTTCTCCAAGTGTACCCGGGACCAGCAGCACCAGTGTGCCTTGGGAGCTGGTTAGAAATGCCAATTCTCCAGCCCCACCCCAGCCCCACTGAATCAGAATCTGCAGGGCGGGGCCCAGTGGCTGTGGTTAACAAATCCTCCAGGTGATTGTAATGCACACCGGAGCTTGAGAACCAGCAAAGTGGGTGTTTATAGCACAGTCTGCATTCAGACTGCAAGGTTTAACAGCTTTCCTCAGAAGAGTGGTTTAAAAAAATTTATTTTTTTTATCCTCAGAACCTCTTGTTATAAAATCTCACATGGTACCTGGTATATCATACAGATGAAAGAGGAGCTTCTCAGTTGAACAGAGGAGGAGTCCGGAGCCCTGTCTGTTCACCCCCTCTTCCCACAGCCCCCTCCTCATCCCACCCAACAGCCCAGAGATCCCCCCCTCCAAAAGGCTCCACAGAGCACCCAGGACCTCTGAGAGCCTTTCTCTTCATGGTGCAAACCCAGACTGAGACTTAGAGAGGGATGGGGTCCCCCAGGGGCCCACCGGTAACACTGTAGCAGAGCTGTCTCAAAACATGGGCACACTTCTTTTCACTCATCGCTTATTTAATAGAATGAATTTGTAGTACCTCAAGTTGAAATGACTGTATAGAGAGCTACAGAATCTAGGAAACATTTTGCTGTCTCTCATAATCCTAGAACTCAGCATTTTGCCTGAGGTGTCTTAGTTGGAGATAATTTATAACTACTTCTAAGTGCTCCCTTTCATCTAAGCCAAATAATTCATAATCCCTACTTGATGAACAATTAGATAAGACTGCCTGAACTGCCTTACAGGGCTTGAAGATGAGTTTCTTTTTAATGGGAAATTCCTTGACACACATTTATGCCTGCTCCGACTTGTGACTCATAACTCAGCGAGCGTCAGAACTGAAAGCGGCCTCATAGATCCTCACACTCAGCCGCCAGGGACTGTAGGTGAGCATCCGGGTTCAGGCAGGGAGCTTTCAGAGTCACGCAGGAAGACTGACACAGCGAGGCCGGGAGCCCAGATCGCTCCTGCCCCCACGCTCGGTGCCGTCTCCTCCTCTTCGTGCAAGTCCCCCTTCAGTTGGGAAAGAGATTGCAATAGAGAAGCAGTTCTCCACTCCCTCACCGCCCCCATTTCTCCTGTCCTCTTTGTCACATATTAATATGTGCTTGTCACTGGGTTGTAGACAGTTTTCATTAAAATTGTCCCCCGATCAGAGAAAAAAAAGGACGTCTTCTGACAAAATAAAAAGTGTCTCTGTGATCCAAGGAGACCACAGAAGGCCAAGTTCAGTCATAAATAAAGAATTAGAAAGGAAAGGAACAGGGGAAGTAGAAATAAATGGGAGCATTTCCTATTTGCTGAAGGGCTTTCATTATACAGCACACACAGTATCCATTTTTCCCCTCTCAGGCAGACACTTTATCCTGGGTCACCCTCATTCAGCATGTTTACTATACAGAAAATCGTTTAAACACATTAAATTAATTATATCTGTGACTCAATTTCAATTGATTCAGTATGCACACTCTGGGCTGGGAGCTGGGCCTGTGGCTCCTGGTGGGCATGTGGAAGAAGAGAGTTTTGCCATGCAGCCCACACTGGGAATCTGGCTTATCTTGGGGCCCAGCTCTGCTTTATCTTCCTAAGAAGTTCTTCTCCCAGCTACTCTTCTCAGGGAACAACCAGAAATGGGATTCTGTCGCTCCACCTGCACCCCGATGGCCTGGGGATCCTACCCACCTTGGATTCCCTAAGGGCATGGTTCTCATTTTCAGTCCTGTTATAACCTCTTTATGGTTTGTTACTTAGGTCTCAAAAGCCCAGAGAATTTTGAGAATCCCAACTCAGCAGAATTTGTTTAGGGCAATGATTCCTAAACTTCTGTATGCATGAAACTCTCCCAGAGAGTTTCATTAAAAATTCAGATTTCCCAGCCATGCCAGAGAACTTATGATACAGTGGCTTTGCAGTAAGGCCAAGGAATTCACATTATTAACAAGCAGTCTGGGTGATTCTCAGATAGCAACCTTGAGAATTGCTTGGGGCTCCAGTGGTGTGGGTGTGTGCAAGCACGCACGTGCACATGTACCTACACACACACACCCCCTACTGGTCTTTAAGAATTGCTTGTTGGTGTGGAGAGGCCTACACAAACTCATGCTCGCACACACACACATACACACACATTGAAATTGGGTCCAGGAACACATTTACTACCAGAGGTACCCTAAATTCACCAACAGAAAGATATAACCCTTCAAAAACATGCCTGGGAACATGTGCTAAGCATCTAGGTAAAAAATCAAAGTCATACTTTTCTTTGGGTGATTATTTTTAAATTCTTCTCAGTTTCCAGTCTCTTAATAAAAGGGTGATGTCCTAGATCTCAAAGTGGACAAATCATTTGGGTATGTCAGACTAAGATACAGTGGCCTCACCAGCAGTATACCCCCTTTGGTAAATGTTCCTTCTAATTTGTCTTTTAAAATGGCACTATATTTAGTCTGTGGTGCCTATGACAAAGGCTAAATTAATAAAATCTCTGTACCCTGTTGTGAAAATGTAATATGCATAATATTTTTCCTAGAAAGTTACTGAGGGTGTGTACACCAGGTTTGGGTGGGGCAATGAGGCTTCAAAGAGCATGTGGCCATAGAAAGATTGAAAGAAGCTCCTGGGGAATATTTCTGATTGTGAGGCGAGGGCCCATTTTTACTAAGCTGGTTCCTGTGATTGCTGCCTCATTCCCTGTGGCGGCCTAATGTAGAAGTAATCACAGCTGCAAAACGGGTGACCTGGAAGTTCCTCTAAGGCATAGATCCGTTCTTCACCCTCTGCCCAGCCTCTCTTGGTCAGCTGTGGGTCTGGACATCTCAATTTAACATCTGTCTGGAGAGGCCAGCAGCCTTAGGTTGAGGCATGTCCCTCTGATGACTGTTACCTTCTAATTGATCTCACCAGGAAGGTGATAAAGAACAGCAGATGACAATTTGCAGAGTTTATTGATCCGTTCGTTGCCGATGAACAAGAATCCAGCCCTTGCCAGTGTGTCCCTTAATCTTCAAGTTTTTATGCAAGATTTTAAAATAATTAAAAATAATTATCTCTACTAAGGCTCAATATTGCTGCTCTCCGCCCATGTCAACGTTTTCCCTGAAAAAACAGACATCATAAACTCAGTTTGGTTGGAATCCAGTTACTACTCCAGGTACTTGGAATCATGTGGCAAGAGGAAACCACTGAGTTCCTCGCCCCAGGAAATCGTACTGTGGGCTGAAACCCGCTGTTGCCTTGCCCTGCTGTGACCCTGGAGCTGAAGTTGTGCAGTTGACTTTTTATCCAAACACACACATGTTAAATGTCATCTTGTTAGAGTTGGCCCATCTCTCTTGCCTGTCTAATCTTTTGGGGGTTCTGGTTTTATTCCCCAGTAACAAAAGCTAACCGTTAGCCTTCCCACCAGCCACCTATTTATGACTTACATTTCATCTCACCATCTAGCTTATAGATTTGTTTTTTTAGGTTGAATTTGAGTGAAATAAGAAACAGAGCACTAGGAGCTCCACCAGAAGTGGAGAAAGTCTTCCAGTCCAGGATTTGATCCCTTTGGGGACTGTCCAGTCTACCATCATGACTCCAGCCCCCGGGCTTTCATGATCCCTCCTATTTCTCAATTTTGTACTCAAGGCGATCGCTAGAGAACTTGTCAGACGCTTGTCCAAGTGTGACGTGTCTACTGTGTGACCTAGAAATTGGGGTTGTCCAGAGGCCTCATGCTAGCTCCCGATGCCACTCAAGGTTTCCTATTTATTCTAAGGACTTCTTTCATGAGCCTTTCTTGGCTGTTAACGGATTAACAGCAAACCCTTCCAGAACTTCTTCTATACTCCACTTGTTCTCACCCATCCAGCAGCAGATGCTGTTAGAACCCCAGCCAGATCTCCTGTGATCCATTTTAGGGGTCTGGTCAGGTTTGCCCATTCCCCCAAAGGCTTTCAGGTTAGGTTTGCCCATCCCCTCTGCTAATGGCTCACCCCATGAGCTCCCAGCCTGGAGGTGCCTGGGACTGACACCCAGCCCAGCCAGCAGCAGTGACCAGCCAGTGTGGTGGTACAACGCCAGTGCCCTTCACCCTCCACAGCTCCCCACGGGGTTGGGCTGAGGCTAGGCTCCCTTGCAACCACATCCAAGCTTGGCCTCTTCCCTTTTCCTCTCTCCCTACAGGTTTCTCCTAAGAACACATCCTTCATAAATCACTTGCATATGACTCCCTGTCCTAGAATCTGCTTCTGGGGGACCAAATCTAAGACACCAATGTGTCTTGGTGAGCGATTTAAGCATTTTCAAGAGGGTAACTTAATTCTTATCTATGTATAACTTTAGCACCAAACTGCCCCATCTCCTCTCCCACACCAGGTTTCAGTCTCTTCTCCCTCACACTCCATTGCACTTTGCTTGTCACAGTCAGCCTGTGTGAGAGCCAGATTTGCCTCCTTCAGCGAAATAGCAGCTCTCGGATTTGCAGGGACCACGTCTCATCCCTCTGGTCCCCACAGTACTTCACTTAGCACTTTACACCTGCCAGAAGCTCGGTAAACACTGGTAACCTTGAGTAAACTTTGTTGGATTGAATCCACATGTGATTGAGAAATTCAGTCCCGTTCTACTCGGCTGCCTCCCAGGCTTCTATAAACTAAAAAGCCTTTTTTAACCCAATAAATAATCAGAACTGACAACAGAATTATTAACAGGAATCTGTTCTTGAATCTGCTAATAGTGATTCCCATGTTCTTGCTGTGATAGCTGGCATCACTATTTCACCCTAGTTGTGGAAATCTCCCTGCTGTGTGTATGTGTGTGTGTGTGTGTGTTGGGATGGGGAGGAGAAACCTATCCTTTACTCTCCTCTTCCATCAGCATCTCTCTGGGGCTCAAGTCCCAGGGTCTGAGGGGAAGGGACAGTTGCTGACAGGGTTGCTGATGGGCCCTCTGTGACTTGAGGCTGTCAGGAGCCTTCCCTAGAGGTAGTTGCTAGTAATAAACAACAACTCTAATAATAATAGTCCTTGATGTGTGGCTGTCCTGTGCACAGAGTGCATTTATATTCTCTATCTCCTTTGTTCCTTGACACAATTATATTTATTAATGCAATGCTAATAACAGCTACCAATTACTGAGCTCCTACTGCATCCCAGGCAGCATCCTAAGCACTGTGCACACGTTATTAAATATAATGCTCAAGCCCGGCTGGGTGTGGCTCAGCGGTTGAGCATCGACCTAGGATCCAGGAGATCGGGGTTCGATTCCCGGTCAGGGCACATGCCCGGGTTGCGGGCTGAAGCCAATCAATGACTCTCTCATCATTGATGTTTCTACCTCTCTCTCTCCCCCTCCTTTCCTCTCTCTGAAATCAATAAAGATATGTTTAAAAAAATAAATAAATAAAATAAGTAAATACAATGCTCAAAACAGCTGCAAGGTGAGGGATGTATAATTCCAAGTACCTGGAACACTCCTCCCAGTGAGCTGCAGCTGGTTCTCACCTATGTCACATCTCTGTCCACATGTCACCTCCGTGAGGCCATCCCTGACACCCTATTTAAAATTGCACCACCCACTGCCTTCATTCTTCACAGCTGTTACCCCATCGGATGTGAGGCACGTTTTACTTATTCATTTTCTTGTTCTCTGCTGTATCCCTGAGACTTAGAACCAGATGCCTGGGACAGAGTAGGAATGAAAAATTTAGATAATTAATGACCATGTCGGAGATATGGAAGGAACAGACTAAGCAAAGATAAATGATTTACCCAACATCCTACAGGTGTCAAGTGACAGAGTTTATTCAGAACTGCCCAGTCTGGCTGATTCAGAAGCCCATGTTCTTAACCATTCAGGTATAACCATTACTCCAGCCAGCATCCCCAGTACCTTCCTATAAGCCAGATCTGGGCCAGGCAGGAGTAAGACGTACAGTTTGCCCCCAAGGGCAATTTGCCGAGCAAACTACCATGTGGGGTGCATGGGAGGGAGGGCAGAGACCACTCTCCCCATGTTGGAAGAGTTCGATGTTGTGGCCTCCTGTCTACAGTGGGCTATTGTGTGTTCGTCTGCCCTGCCCACTGCACTGTGAGCCCCTTGCTGGGGGCCTTTTATTCTCTCCGTACCCCTGGTGCCTTGTATAATACTGGCTTTTAGTCCACAGTATCCATGTTTGTTGATTGAATAAATTAGGACCTTATAGCTCAGTGAGGCTATGAAATAGCCACACTGCGGTCCCAGGGTGCATTGGTGGTGAGCCTCATTCAGAGCTGCATCCTCTGTCTTCTGATTCTAAATGCAGGTGTCTCCAAACCTTGTGTTCTGGGCGCTGCTTGGCTGCCCCCCCCCCCCATTTATTTAAACACAATTACAAATGACTGCAGACAACATACAGCACAGGAAAGAAACCTACTCCTTCTGCTGTCAGATAAATTTGAAAGATCAAAATAATGTGGTTTAGTAATTTGTTTGAATTGATGCCTAGCCTTCCAAAGCTTGCAAGTTTGACTTCCTCAAGTCAGGGGGAAAATAGCTGTTTCTGTATGAAAAGCAGTGCGGGGGCGTGTATCATCTTATGAGAGCTTCAACAGCAGCCCTATGTACAGACTCTGTCCGGGTCCCTGCAAGAAACAGACAAAGGAAGGAGCCAGCAACGTGGTAATCAGAGTGACAGTTACTGACATGACAGTAGAAATGGCTATAGTTTTGAATGCTCACTATAGCTGGGTACTATGTTAAGCCCTTAAATGCACTATGCCACTTAATCCTCATGATAACCCCTGTTATGGGTTGAATAGCGTCTCCCTACAAATCCATATTTGAACTTCTAACCCAGAGTACCTCAGAATATGACCCTATTTGGAAATATGGTTGCTGCAGATGTAATCAGTTAAGATGAGGTCCTGCTGCATTGGGGTGATTTAATATAACGAGTGTCCTTATAAAAAGGGGAAATTTTTTGGAAACAGACACAAACAGAGGGAGAATGCCAAGTGAAGATGAAGGCAGAGGTGGGGTGCTGCTTCTATAAGCCAAAGAGTGCCAGCAATTGCCAGCAAACTACCAAAAGCTGGGAGAGGGGCACGGAACCGTTCCTCCCTCACAGCCCTCAGAAGGAACCAACCTTGCTGACACCTTGATCTTGGACTTGGAAAAACAATTTTGAAGAGCTCCATAATACATCCCATGCATTTCTCTTTGCATGAGTCCAGAATACACCCTACGTGTGTGTCAAGGTGTGTTAGCCTGTGAGCTTGCTAAGCTGGAGGGAAGTCTTCTTCGATTGGGGAGGACAGCTGACATAAATTTTGGCTGACAAGACACATGGCTTTGACCACTGATGGATGCCAGCTCTGCCTGTGCGTGCTCATGCAGAGGTTACTCTCAACACTCGGATGTGACCTTCTGTGCCTGCCTGGCTGATAGCCAGCCCTGCGTGGGGGGAAAGGGGTGGTGGTAAAGAAAGCTGGGAAGATCCATTTTCTCAAGGAATTACAACCTCTCCCTGCTTTCTTATTTTTGAATGGAATTCAAGCATCCTAGAATTCTTGCTTAAACCAGTAATTGGTAAGGCAGAAAAGAGACTGGAGGGGGGTGCCCACCTTTGTCTTCCTAAGACGCAATAGTGTGAAGTGCTTAGGGGCACAGGCTCTGGGGACAGACTTCCTAGGTTCACATCTTGGCTCCACTTACTAATCAGGTAAACTTGGGCAAGAACTTAACTCTGCACCTCAGTTTCCTCATCTGTAAAATGGGGACAATGTCTTAGATAGGGCTCCTTGTAAAGACTTGGAGATAGAGCGTTGTGTGTGGAAGGTTTGTGGGAAAATGAGCTCAGGAAATACAATGTAAGGAAGAGAGGGCTGCAGGGCTGGGGAGAGCAAGAAGCTGATCTGAAATGTGGTTGTAGTTACAACTACAGCTGATCCTAGGGGAGCTCTGGAGCCAGGATGGCTCTCAGAGTTCTACAGATTGAGGCGCTGGGCCTGGGCCTTTGTATCTTTTCATCAGCCAGTCACAGGCCATGACTGGGCCCTGGGAAGGGTATATTCTCGGGCGAGGCTATTCTCCATGGTGGAGGGTAATTCTCAGTAAGGGACCCTGCTGGGACCCTCAGTAGCCATTATTCCCAGCACCTGGGGGGGGGGGTGTTTTTGCCATTAAGAGGGAACCTGAGCAGGGCCCCTCAGTATCCCATGTGGATAACAGCAAGGCCTGTCTTAAAGGGTTGTGATGATGAAAGGCTTGTAGGGTGGCTGGGATATGGGAAGTGCTAAATTACTGTGAGGATGACACGGAAGGATGATGCATTTGGATACCAGGTGCACACAGACCTGTCAAACACCAGGACTTAATTTTCCAGGAGACACTGGGGTTGATAGGTCCCCATGCACTGCTTCAGTTGTCGTTCTTGCAGCTCCTGCCTTCCTTAGTAATTCACAGCCTCACATTCATAAGCACACAGGTGCTCTCACGTGCACTCACGCATGCACATCCGCACACCCCTAAAATGTAATTGATGTGTATTTGTACCCACCGTGTGGAGAGCTACTCATCAGTCTGTTCCACTGCTACTCAGACTTGTTTTTCAAGAGATTTTACATGTAAGTCCAGTGTCATCGTCCCTCATTTAACATGTTCATTAACATTAAAATTACATTTAAAATTACTTTTGTTTTTTCAAATTTGCCCCTTGAAAGATTTTGAAAGATTTTGTTAAACTTTCTTATTTAAAACTTAAAACAAGCAAGTTTCTGCTGTAACGGATGAAGTAAAGCCTTAATGGGGGAACCTGGCCCAAGCCCTCAGGTCAGGCTCGAGGATAGCGGAGGTGGTGGCAGGTCCCCTGGTGGGTCTCAGAGGCAGGAGAGGGAATGGTCTTAGCTGGTATTCAGACCTACACTCTTTTTTTATTGTTGGCTGTATTACAGATGTCCCCATTTCCCCCCCCTTTGCCCCCCTCCAGCCACCCCCACCCCACCCCAGGCCTTCCCCACACTATTGTCTGTATGCACGGGCTGTGCATATATGCATATAAGTTCTTTGGTTAATCTCTTCCTGTCCCCCTCAGCCCCCTCCCCTCTGAGACCTGTCAGTCTGTTCCATGTATCTATGCCTCTGGACCTATTTTGTTCGCCAGATTTTTTTGTTTATTAGATTCCACATAAAAGTGAGTGAGATCATGTGATGTTTGCCTTCCTCTGACTGGCTTGTTTCGCTTAGCATAATAATCTCCGGCAGATCTATACTCTTTAATAGTTGTGTTTTATTTTAATGTGTACTACAAAAATATAACTAGCACTTAAGGTAGCGAGATAAGGTTTCTTTTTCAGTCTTCTTTTTTAGAGAGGCAGATATTTAGTAAAGAAAAGCACAGATGGTCTGTGGATGCTGCAAAAATCTTGAAGGTGGTATATGTGTGATGGAGGTTTTGGAAACTGTGACCTCCTTATTGCTTTTTCTTTGCTTTATCTTGAAAGACACTATGGTTGTCCTCTGAAACGGCTAAGAAATGAATCATAAAAGAGTGGGAAGAGAATGAGAGAGAAGGAGAGGAATCAACCGGCAGCAAAATATTGGTTTTCTTGGCCAGCTTGTATAGTTACCAAAGCAACAAACAGTACTGTACTTGTGCACACGAGATTTTTTGTGGTAAGGTTAATAGCCTTTTTATTGAATGCCCTTTCACCACATCCATGTGTTTTTAATAATAAAATATGGCATTAGGCCAAGGAGTGGGTGTCCATCAAACAGACAAGAGCAGAGCTACTTTGGGTGAAGCTGCCTGTGGTGGCCTTCGAAACATGGCCATCAAACCCGAGCAACCACAATGTGGAAGTCCTTGCATTAGTTTCTCTTGGGCAATTATTTGATTCTCAAGTAGCTGGCCAGTTTTACACAGATACTTCTACTACCGGCTTCTTGAGAGTGGAGTCTGAGATTCACCTCTTTCTGTTTTCACTTGCTAGATCGTGGTCCTCCTATATTTGAGTTTCAACTTATGGTAACCATAAGTGCCTCTGATAAACAAATATATCAGAGATATTTTTTATGACCACTGTAGTCTCCAACCTTTTCAATATCTCCTCAGCACTTTCACATGTAGATATACAGGAAAGACTGATTATCTGGTTGAATGGATAACAGGATGGACAGAGGGGTGGCGGGTGAGTAGATAGTTGGATGACTGAATGGGGGATGGATATGCGGTGAGTGAATGGACATAGATGAGTGGATGATGGAGGTCAAGGTAGGTGGATAGATGAATGGATGAGTATGTGGGTGGATTAATAGATAGCTATGTGGGTAGGTGGATGGATAGATTGATAGATGGGTAGATGGTAGGTTGGTTGATGGGCAGCTGGGGAGTTAGACAAAGACGAATGAGTGGACGAATTGGTGGGTGGACATGTGGGTGAGGAGTGAGTGAGTGAGTGAGTGAACTGCAGGCCTAGAAGACGTAATTGTAATTCACGTGGGTATGCTTTATTCCAATCAAAGCACATTTTTCCAGAGGATCTTCAGAGGTGATGGCCCTGATGCCGTGGCTCCTTTTCTATACAAGTCCTGATCTCTAGAAAGTGTTGGCCACGTTTTCTGACGTGGGACCCATCTTTGTCATCTGACGTATAGAAACACGTTTTGTCGCATGCCTTTGTTCTTCACTCACGCTTCACCCTTTCAGGGATTCAGCCTCATTAAAATCTGTCCCCTACCCGGTTACTGTTTGAGGAAGTTCCTCATTAGGGCATTTTTGCTGTGAAACGTATCACACCAACCTATGTGAGCGCCAACCTGAATACTAAAGACTGTTATTAGCAGATTTAGCCTAGAGATGTTTCAGAGTTGTCAGTTCCAATGTTCATAGGATTATATTTTCAAACATCATCACACGTCCTCTATGACAGACTTGATTACTGTGATGAACTAGTTTTCTTCCTTTGAGAGATGTTCCAGTTGCAGAAATGATTCTGAAATCATTTGAGAAAAATTCTGGGCAAAACTAAAGTGACAGTTTCATTTGGGTGGCTTGTTTAGCTCGCTGCGAGAGAGAGGCAGCTCAGTGTGGCAGAAAGAGCACTGGACATGGAGTCCACAGATCTGGGTTTTCATTCTGTCCCCTACATCTGAGCAATGGTGACCTCGGAGAAGTCTCTAATCTTTGCATTCTCTTCTGCAAAGTGAGACATTGACCAAGGGCCTCCTGCTGGGTTGCTCTCTAAATGAAAAAAGAAGGTGCAGTACAAACTGTAAAGTGATGTGTATGATTGAGGAGAGATCCCTGGTGGAAGAAGAAAGCTATAGCTCATCTATATCATGCATTTTATGGGTGTTTTTGTTTGTTTGTTTTCGTTGTTTTGTTTTTTGTGTGTTTTTTTGTTTATACAACAAAAGGAATCAGGTGTACAGTGAAGAAATTAGCTATATGTTCAAGAACCAATCAAACACCCTGGCCCATGGAATTTTATTATCAGCGATGGGAACACAGTGTAAAAACCTGGCCCAAATGAGAGAAGTGGCTGTTTCTCTTTGCTCGTTCATTTTCTTCTACAAATATGTGCTACCACCTGTAGTATGAGAAGCCTGGGGAGGGGAATGCTATGGACATAGCATTGAGATAGCTGTGTCCCAGATAGTTCCCAGAAGGAAACAGACAATAAATAGATAACCACCTGAATAGCTATTTAGATTGTAATTGTGAAAAGTGCTCTGAAAGCTACAGCGTGTGTTGAGGGTATATAATATGGAGGCCTAACCAGGCCGGGGATCAGAAAGGACTTCCCTGAGGAGGCTGAGATGGAAGAATGAACAGGAACTAGTAGGCAAAAAGGATAGAAGGGCATCCCTGGGAAAGGGAGGAGCAGATGCCAAGGCCCTGGAATAAGAAGAAGTGTGGCACCTCTGAGAAAGCAAAATACAGCCAGTGTGGCTGGAGCAGAGAGAGAGGATGGGGTGAGCCTGGGAAGAGGGGCAGGGGTGTCGGTGGAGGCCAGATCAGGTAGCACCTGTTATCCTAAAACCAGTGGGACCCCATGGAAAGATGCTAGCAAAGGAGCAGACTGATGGCTGTTTTTAAGCATTTTTCCCCGGTTGCAATGGAAGAGAACAGATTAGAAGGAAGCAAGGGCAACAGCAGGGAGGTTGGTACCAACCACAGCAGTGAGTGTGCAGAGAGAGAAGCAGGAGGATTCAAGGCACATTGCCAGAGAAAAATCATAAGGCCTGGTTTTTGACCAGTTACGATAGAAAGGGGGGTGATCAAGGATATACTTCTAATGCAGTTACTTCCCATTTTGAACTGAATGTTTCTCAAGTTATGTACACTGTGAACATTATTACAGTAAATTAAAGAAATGCATCTATAGACTTTATGGGATTCCATACAATTTAACATCTGGATAATCTAAAATGTTGCCTGGTGGCCCAGGGAGAACTGGATGGTACAGTCAATCTTCCTAATCCTGCAGAAAAATACTCCACATATGCAGAGGCAAAGATTGGGTCCAGAAAGATGTTTGCCAAATGCTTATTATAAGCAGGAAATACGTGTGTGCAGCACATATCTGATTTGAGCCTTCAGGCATTTACAGTCCATGGGGAGGCAGACTTGATGTATGGCCAGACCCTCTCCAGCCTGTCTAAAAATAAGGTTACAACATTAAGGAAACCTCCTGATGTCTTGCCCCCTACCTGCAGAACAGCGTGGCCTCAAGTCCCATCCCACCTCCCACAGTTCTCTTAGTCTTTCCTCTGGAAGGCAGCTCAGAGTCCTCACAAATGGTCCTTGTTTGGCCAAGTGCCATGGGCTCTTGGCGACATCCAGTGCCCACAGGCCGCTTGTGGAGGCTTCTCACCACCCTGTTGCCAGATCTTTGTTCCCCAGTGACCCACAATGTATGGGTTCCCCACAGGGCTGCTCTAGTCTCAGTCCTCACTGGGGAGGAAGGCCGCCTGCTCCTCACTGTGTCACACTTGCTTAGCTGGGCCCAGTGCTGTGTTGGAACTGACTTACAGATGACTCTGTACTTGTCTTTCCAACTCCCTGTTCTGTGACAGCACATTAGCAGTTTGAAATTGGTCGTGATGGGAGTACTTATACCACAGCAATCGGCAAACACTGCAAGTCAGGGCTTCCTCCTTCTCCCGCTAAGAGAGCTTGTTGTTAAGCGTTTCCCAGCACACCACTGATGGGCTCAGAGTTTAACTGCTGTGCCCTGAGCCTCACAGGATTCCCCTTTGAATATAGTCCCTTTAGCTTCCACCTAGCCCCTCCCTCCATAGAGTTCAGACCCAGTCTCTGGGGTCAGACTTGGTGACTGTCACCACTTGTCTTCTCAGCCCCCACCCTCCACATAAACACATCCTGGTACCAACACATTCAACATCTCATGTTCTCGGGGCTGTAGCCCTAACAATCATCAGACAGGGGTAGGCTCTGAGTCCTAGTGTAGGCACAACTGGCACCCCTGTAATGACATAGCTGTGTGTTGGATAGGACTTTGGAGAGACGTCCGAGAAGGAATGTTTCCAGATTCTAAAGAGTCACAGCAGAGAGAATCACTTCCTGCTGGAGACAGGATGAGACCATTAGGAGGGGCATTCATTCTTTCGTGACTGACTTCACACTCATGCCAGGCCCTGTGCTCATAAGAAAACAGGAGGGAGTCCGATGCATCTACATCTGTACTGCTCAGTGTGGTCACCCCAGCCCCATTCAAGAGCACTTCAAATATGGCAGGTCCATAAGTGTAAGTTATACACCTGATTTCAAAGACTTAGTACCAAAAAAAAAATGTAAAATAAGTCATTCATAACTTTTGTGTTGACTACAATCGAAATAATAGCTATTTGAGATATATTGAGCTAAATAAAATTTATCATTAACATTAATTTTACCTGTTTCTTTTTACTTTTTTAATATGGTGACTGAATTATCTTAACTGACCTATGTTGCTCGTGTTCTATTAGTCACTGTGGTTTAAACTTTGAAGAAGCTCCCAAGCCAGGAGCATAGACTTTTAGTCTAGACAACTTGGCTAGACCTCAAAGGTCAGGTAGGGTTTAGAAACTCAGAAATGAAGAGCAGGGAAGAGGATGTTTTCTAGAAATAAGCACTCAGACTTTTTCATGCCCTATGGCATAAATATTACATCCCATCCCCTTGGACTTAAAAAAAAACTGGACTTCTAGGAAGTTTTCTTCAGGAAGCAATTGTAATATGACTAAGGACATGGCCAGTTAAAGAGTTCATGCCGCCCGCCCGGCCAGGCGTGGCTCAGCAATTGAGCATCAACCTAGGATCCAGGCGATTGGGGTTCGATTCCTGGTCAGGGCACATGCTCAGGTTGCAGGCTCGATCCCCAGTCGGGGGTGTGCAGGAGGCAGCTGATCAATGACTCTGATCATTGATGTTTCTGTCTCTCTCTCCTTTCCTCTCTCTGAAATCAATAAAGATATATTTAAAAAAAAAAAAAAAAAAGTTCATGCCACCATGGTCTGTCATGGTGGGGCAGAGGAAAAACTGGGAATAACTTACATGTCCAGTACCTGGGCTTAGCTAAATAAATTTTGATGGACCTATACAGTGAAATTGTTGGCAGCCAATAAAAAATAGTTGTTATAGAATAATATTTAATGGCATAGAAGATTGTTTATAATACATCATTTAGTGAAAAAAAGGGTAGGTTACAGAGGCTTGTATGGTACATTCCCACTTTTGATTAAAATTTAAAACTATGTAGACTAGAAGAATGCATTCTAAAATGTTAACAGTGGTTGTCTCTGGACAGAATTCTTTCTCATTGCTTATCTCTCCTTTCCAAATGTTCAATGATGAATATGTGTTATTTAGGTCTCAGTTAAAAAACAAAACAAAACAGAAGACTTAAAAATATATTAACTTCGAAAGACCTGGATCTTAATCCAGTCTTGGTGCTTACTAACCAAGAGACTTTAGCTGATAATCCTTTGGCCTTAGTTTCCCCATCTGTACAATAAGATATATTAATACTTTCTTCATATGATTGTCACGAGGATTAACTGACACTTGTCTGTCTGGCACAGTTCCTGGCACATGTGGGCTCTCAGTCAATATTAATGCTCCTCCCTTTCTGTCTCATTCTTAGATGGACCCTGATTCTCATTTAGAAATGAATGGGCAGGGAAGGGAGACAAGGTTGAAGTAGGTGCCTTTATGTGGGCCTCAGTTTCCAATCTTCTTTCTCCTAATGGCAAAGTTCTACTGATTGGGTCACCACTGGTTGGAGTCCAGTTGACTAAGGGCATAGTATGTAATTTAATCTTGAATATGTAGGATGATGCTGTTGCCTAAGGTTTAAGGCCTTAAGGTGCATTGGATTAATTACTATTGTGATTGATCAGCTCTAGACTGTGACTCTAGTAGATGCTTGGTGTAATTGTATGAAGCATTCAGGGATTTTGTGTGTGTATATATATGTATATATATTTACAGATCCACAGTATATAATAAAACAGTGACCTAGATTCTCTCTCAAGCATACAGGATCTTTAGTAAGCCATATGTGGAGATAGTTAATCCCCATAACCACTGTCAATTACCTTTCAGGAAGTTGGCAGGGCCCCGGCAGTGCATGTGGGCTCTGCAATGCTCTCTGCAGTATACCAAAAAAAATTCCCTGTTCATCTTCAAATCTAGTTATTCTATCAGCTAGCTTATGAAGAGCTGCCTCAGTAATCCACGTTTAATGGCCTGAGCCACCGGACAGCTATCTTCAGAATTAAAGTCTTGTGAACAGAGTATTCTGGGCTCCTAAACTCCAGTGTAAGGGAAACCTGTCCTCTTTCCCTCACCCACCCCCACTGCAATGGAGTTTGGAGCAGATGTTCATCTTGGCATCTTCTCCTTGGGCACATGCTTCTCATCCCAACTTTTATGAGCAGTAGCAGCCGTAACAGGCAGTCAGTGGACCCCCCTTTGGACAGTCAGTGGACCTCAGCTGGGGCTGAGCTTTGTGCCTCTGTTCATCTGTAGGATCCAGATATGTTGCCTGGTGTAGTCAGAGAAACGACTCAGATGTCTGAGGCCTCCCAAGAGAAAGAGAAAAGGTTTCCAAGATGGGAACCAACACTAATGAAGCTCATTGGGTCCTGAATTTCCTGGGAGCAAGCCCTGACTGTGAGGGAGATGTCATTAGACCAGTTTATAGAAGAGGAAACCAAAGCTCAAGAAGCTGAGTAACCTGCCCAAGTTCATAAGGGGGGAAGAGCGAACTGTGCCCAAGTTCTCAAGGCGGGACATGTTGAGGTCCAGGTTTCAGACCTCTAATGCCCATGTTCTTTTTACACTTCTGCCCACATCCCCACCTCTCTCCACGGAATCCTTTGGAATCTAACTTTGCACTGGCACACCAATGAGAAAAAGGCTGAGAGTGGGGCCTGGTGGAGCTCTGTGTTGGTTTTTCTCTCTCCTCACTGTCCTCCCACAGACCCATTATCTGCCTTTACCTGTGCCCTGAGAGGCTGCTCCTATATCTGACATCACTTGGGATCCATTGTCTTCAGGCTCCTGGTTGTATTTGGCCAGTGGGGAGTCTAGGCAGGAGATTGGAGGCCAAGAGGAGAGAGGCCGGTCACAGTGCAGCCCCGGCCCTGTTTCGGTGCTCCATCTCCTGAAATAGCTGTGCCCCTCCCTCCATGGCTGTCTTCTCCTTTGTGTCTCCCACTCTTATGAAGCTCTGAGGACACTATTTCTTCCTTTGCTCCTTTGCTCTGAGGTATGTAACAGCTCCTGCCACTGCTGGGCACATCACCTTCCCTTATTTGCTCTTATTCTGACCCCACTCTGTAAGTAGTTCTTAAGAATGTCTCTCTCTTTGAACATTGAGGGTGAATTCTGTTTCCTCCAGTGACCCTGTATTCATTTTTTATTACTTCACAACAAATTATCCCAAAGCATAGTATCTTAAAGCGACAATAAATTTTTATTATCTCATATACTTTCTGTGGGTTAGGAATTGAGGAGTGACTTAGCTGGAAGGTTCTGGCCTGAGGGTCTCTCATATACAGGCAGGCAAGATACCAATGGGACTGCAGTCTCCTGAAGCTTACTGGGGCTGGAGATTTGCTTCCAAGTTGGCTTGCCTGGCTGGCAAGTTGATGCTGGCTACTGCCAGAAAGACTCAGTTCTCACCACGTGGACCTCTCCATAGGGCTGCTTGGGTGTCTTCGTGACATGGTGGCTGGCTTCCGCCAGCACTATTGATCCAAAGGAAAGCAAGGCTGAAGCTCCAGTGTCTCTGAGTGATCTAGTCTTAGAAATCGCACTCTGCCATGTCTGTGATATCCCACTATTTACACAGCCCAGCCCTATTCAGCATGGGAGAGGACTCTCCAAGGGTGTGATTACCAGTAGGTGAGAATCACTGGGGTCATCTTAGAGTGTGGCTGTCACAGACCCTGACTAACATAATCTCTAAATTAAAATCAGGATTCTGGTTTTATTATCATCCACATGGGGGATCAGTTGCTGAGCAAGAAAAATAAGTGTCCACTATAAAGTAGACAGCTATAAACAAGGTACAAATCCTATAAATATAAGGAATTATGACTTGAATTCACCAGCAAGACCCATCACTTGAACAAGGGTCTTAGAAGGGTGACTGTGGATGAGAGTGAGGACCCCTTGAAGCCCAGGCCAGTGATGGGCTGGGAGAAGAGAGACCCTGTCTTACCCAAAGGGGTTCCTGTGTCTATCTCCCTAACTTCGGCTAGTCCCACACCAGCCCTGAAAACAGTTTAAGACGCCCACTCTGTTTGCTTCTACTTGATCGCTGGCATTTCACAGCCTTCACTCTGGTTTCTGCAGCTAGAATCAGCCTGAGACAACCAGTCAGGCTATTAACACGGCAGCCCTTCTCTCCCTTCTGTTTTCTCCTCTGCTAACTCTTGTCTCTTTCCTTCCTAGGAGAATTAATGGAAGATTTTTTAGTTGATGGAAGATTTTTAGGTTTAGCCCAAGTGAATATTCCCAAACCGCCTGTGAGCCATCTGGGTTTCTAGTGGGGGAGCGGAGCCAAAAGGGAGAATGGGTTTTCAATCAGCCTTGCCAGGGACACCTGCCTGCCACCCTGTCCGCTGTTTCCAAGGTGGGAGATGGGAATGGTGAGTCATCAGGACTCAGAGCTGAGGGTCGTTAGGGCTGGGAGGAGCCTGGGAGACTGTCACACATCAGTACTCCTGCCCTTGCCCTGCCACATGCATATGCAATCGTGTGCACACACACCGGCAGATACAAACTCACCCACAAACCACTTTACAGATTGAGAAACCAAGACACAGTCAAGATCTGGAGAGCCTCCCGCCCAACCCTAGCATCTGTGTGTAACCTGATGCCAGCCACTGGGAGCTCGGGAAGGTTGTCAGGAAGCTCTGTTTCTCAGGTCCTCAGTTCTAGGTTGCCCATACAAGCCTCAGGATTCCTTCCCATTCCCAGGGACTCCCACTCTCATGGTCCTGCTTCTGCTGAATTCATTCAGGATTTGGACCATCATGAAATCTCTTGTTTTCCTGAGCTCTGGGTCACATTGATTACGACAACCATGTAAAAAAACAACAAAAAGACTTCCCCTTTTATGAGGACTTGTGAGGGATTCCACTGAAGGTTTGGGGGACAGGCAGAGGGAAATCTGTACCAGAGAATGTCATTTGAATAACTTCAAGTTGGGCATTACTTACTCCTGATCAAGTTCATCCTTGGCCACCAAGCCCTCTTAAGGGGTCAGTTCTCCTGTGGTCTCTCCCCACCTCTCACTCCTCCTTCTCTACAGGGAGAAAAAAAAAAAACCTCCCTCCTATTTTCTCCTCTTACTGCCTTGGCTCCTGCCTGCTCAGGTGTACACAGAGGGTCTTACCTTCCATCCAGGAGACTAGTCAAGGTTCCTTCCTACACAAGATCGTTCTTGGCCTGGCTTTCAGAGAGTATAAACTTAATCTCTTGACACACTAGCAGAGACTGCAACCAAAAAGCTAGGGGATCCCAGGCTCAAACCACAGAGGTCCACCTCCCAACACAGCACCCCTTCTGAGTACCCCTGTGAGTACCCAACTTGGCAATTTCCCCTTTAATATTTCTCTATGCCTTTCTCTGTTTCTGCCTGGCCACTCTGCAGCTGAGCCGCCTGGCCTCACACCTGGACCACTGATTGCTGTACCAGCGGCCTCCTTTGAGCCCTGCCCGCTCCCCTCCCCCCGCTCAATCTGCAGCCCACCCCAGCCTAAAGGGAAGATTCCAGCAGATTGCAAATTGCATATCTCAGACTTTTAGCTGGACTGGTCAGCAATTTGGTTTTCCTGGTGGAGACTAATCTATTTAACAAAAATAGAACATAAAGTAAAGCAAAATTAAATATTTCTAATCATGGGGATGCTTGCATCTGCAAAAGACCAGGAAAGAAAGGAGGTTGGAGGTAGGGGCAGAAAGCCTGGAGGGGGCCTCTTGATGTATAGCTTTAGAGGTACAAGGCTCTCTTGACTCAGCCACCCACTCAGGAACCTGGGCAAGGACCCCACTCACTGGTCCAGCCAGCTCCCTTTTGCTGACTGTGCAGGTGAGGAATGGCACCACCATCCATCCATCTGCCCAAGCTGGAAAGCCATTCTCCGCTGCTCCACCTTCCTCAGCCCTCACCTTTGGGCTGTTTCTAAGCCCTGTCAGTTTTACCTTCTTCCTATGTTTTGAATCATGGATTCTTCTCCATCCATGTCACCCCCATCTCTCCCTTGGATTCCACAACAGCTTCTAGTTGGCTTCCTTGCCCTTGTACCCATCCATTTTCCATGCACCAGCCAAAGTAGCTTTTATTGTTTTTTAGCTTTATTGAAATATACAAATAGAAATTGTATATATTTAGGGTATACAACTTTGATGATTTGATATGTGCATACATTGTGAAATGATCACCACAATCAAGCTAATTAACACTCCCATTACCTCACAATTTACCATTTTCTTTCTTTCACTTTATTTATTTATTTATATTTTAGGTGAGTACATTTAGCATCTATCCTCTTAGCAAGTTTCAGCTATACAGTGCAGTATTGTTAACTGTAGTCACTATGATGTACATATATTACATCCCCAGAACTTACACATCCTGCATAAGTGGAAGTTTATACCCTTTGGCCAATATCTTTCCATTTCACTCCCACCACCCCAGCCCTGGCAACCACCATTTACTCTCTGCATCTCTGTTTAACTATTGTATAGTTCACATATAAGTGATACCATATAGTATTTGCCTTTCTGCCTCTGGCTAATCTCACTTAGCGTAATGTCCTCCAAGTCCATCCATGTTGTCACAAATGGCAGGATTTCCTTCATTTGAAAGAGCACATTGGACTTGTTACCTCCTGATTTACTACCCTTCTGTGGCCCCCATTTGGATCATAATGTCCAAAGCCCTGTCTGATATGTCTCCTGCCTTCTTTGCTTCCACCAGCCCCCTGCCCCTTGCGTACCTCCCACCAGCAACCTTACCCTCCCTTCTGGTTCTCCAGAGAGCCATCTTGCCTCCAAGCCTTTGCATGTGCTGTTCCCTCTACCTAGAACATTTCTTCTCCCATCCCCTTTGCCTGGTTAACTCACACTGATCCTTCCTTGTCCCCTCCGAGCCATTTCCTCATGAGAGAGGTGCCCTTCCCCTGTGCTCCCATGACCCTCTGTAACCACCCCCTCCTATCAGTTACCACACTGCCTTGTAATTGTTTTATTTTTAACCTGTCACCTGCATTAGAATGGGAACTCCTAGAAGACAAGGACTTTGGCTTAGTCATTGCAACTCCCCAGGGTCTGGCATAAGCACAACATGTCCCAGGGAAGCTCTCAGCAAATACACTATGTTACACTGCTCACCTCCCAGTCCTTCTCACACCATGCCGCTAACTGAGCTTCTGCTCTTGCCTATTGCCCTTTCTCTCTCCCTCTTCTTCTCCTCCATAGCTCTTCCTGAAGGATACTGCTCCACTGTCCTCCCAGAACTAGGGAACCCACTTCATTCAACTGAACTCAATGCAGTTTAACAAATGGTCTGCACTCCTGCTCCTTCCCAGGCCTTAAAGAGGAAAGAGCTCTTTCTTGCCCTAAGGGGTTGCGGGGGGCTCCATTCCAGCAGGAGGCAATTACAATGTGCAGTTCAGGATGAAGGAAGAAGACATAGGCACCCCCTGAGGTGAGGGCAGGGCAGGTACATGCTAGCACCCATCAAGGACGTGAGTGAGGAAGGCCATTTTAATTAGGGCCTGACATGTGGGGCTTGTGCTTGGAAGACCAAGTCCTGTAGGGACACATGGTAGGTAGAGAGGATGGGAGTCCAGTCAGAAAAACAGAAACCTAACTAGGAATTTCAGTCAGTGGGGATTTAATATGGGAATTGTTTAATAGGTGTTGGAAGGAGAAAAAAGTATAAAGGGAACGCTGAGGCAGCAGAGATACCAGCTGCTGAAAGAAATAGTTACAAGCCCTAGGACTAGAAGAATGAGAGGAAGCAATGAGCCTTTCAGAAGCAAGGCGCTCAGAGGAGAAGGCCCACCCAGCTAGTATTCAGATACCTGAGGAAGGGCACTGACTGGGGTGTGGCAGGACTGGCGCTAGAAGTATGGAAAGAAGCTGGAGGCAGGACCCTGAGAGGAGCAGGAAAACAGGGGCACCCGAGTCCTTCTTTCCTCCTGCATCCCACTCCTTCAGAGTCTCCTATTGGCAGAAGCTAATGGGGAGGGAGTCTGGGAGATGGGACTCTCAGAGTCCCAGCCCCAGCATCCCAGAGCAGACTGGAGAAGGCCATTTGGGGTGCTGAGACAATAGGTAGACAACCAGAACAAGCCCCTTCTCTCCAGCTGTTCCCACTCTGATTTGAAGCCCCCACTTCTGAGAAGAATAAAACTATGCATTCCCCTTCCTATTTCCAAGGAAGCCAGAAAGGACTGGCTTAGTTACTTGGAGAGCTAGAGCCACGTCCTACATGCTCCTGAGAGCCAACTCAGTTGTTAAATGAACAGGAATTACAGATCCAGTTGTTAAATGGCTGATAGCTTGAAATCTGCCTTGGTGGGAGTATTTACACCAAGGAAACTGACAAACATTACAAATCAGAAATTCCCCTTTTTCCCCCCAAAAAAGCCAGTAGTTACACTTTGGCCAACACATCCCTGACTGGCTACTTTTCCTCCTCTGCCGCCTCTGCCCTTCCCCTTCCCCTCCCCGAGGCTACTTGGGACTGGTTCTTGCAAAGGGGAGCAAGGTAGTATGTGTTAGAAGCATGAGCTTGAAGTCAGACAGATTTGGGGTGAGTCCCAGCTCTGCTGCCTCCTAGTTATGCAACCCTAGGCAAATGCCTTAACCTCCCAGACCCTCTATTTCTTCCTCTATAAAATGTAGATGATTATAATACATAGTTCATCACACTGGGGTTGTTGTTGAGAATTTACTAATAAAGAAGAACCCCAGAAAAAAAATCTTAGATAACATACACAAATGTTTCAGCAGAAATTAAAAATCATGTAAAGAATGTTCTGCAGAGCAAAACCTGAGAACAGAGATGAGAAAGGAATTGCCCCAGGTTCTTCTCCTAGAAAATGGTAGATCGCAGCCCGAACCTACATCCTCAGGCCCCTTTTTCATTGCTCTTTCCATTCTGAGGGGGAAGTGTGCTTATGTTTGCACAGAGCTCTGGCTCTTATTCAGGAAAACTTGAAGCTGTCAATGAAAATTAATCTATTCCAAGAGAGAGTATTATTTTCTTGGTGATGATGTTGCTATTTTTGCCTGTATAAATGTGCCTTCTTATAACATCCTTTCCAAAAAAGTTTTTAATAAAGTTTTCCTGTTATTAAAATAATACGTGCTCATTATAGGATATTGAAAAGTGAAAAGAAGAAAACGCCATAGTCACACAACCCAGGACCTACTTAATGTTAACATTTCGACTTCATGGGAATGATTTTTACATAATTATGAACATACTGTATATACAATTTTTATCCTGTCTTTTTTACGTGCATTATGGTATTAATTAGGATAAATAACGCTAGCTTCTGTAACAGACATCTCAGCATCTCAGTGAATTAGCTCAGCAAAAATTTATTTCTCTTTTGTGCAAAGTCCCAAGTCGTCATTTCTGATTGGTGGAGAGCCTTTCCACATGGTTCGTAGACCCAGGCTCGCTGTCTCGTATCCCCACTGTTCCTTAGGCCTCTGAGCTCTCTGATAGATTCTGTAAATCTAGTTAGCAGCAAATGGGGGACATGAGGGAGTATGAAGAGTCTTGTGGGAGGTTTTCATGGGACAGACCTGAAATACCATATGCCACTTCTACCCACATTTCATTGGCTAGAACTCTCATGTGGAAGCCAGAAAATGCAGACTAACCGTGTTCCCAGGAAGAAAAGGAAATGGATTTGGTGAACAGCTAGCCAGCATCTGGCACAATCACATCATCACTTTTTCAAATCTTTTATAATTTTTATAATATAAAGTTCAGGTCTGTGTAATTTAGATCAAGTCACCCTTAATTTAAAACCTTTCAGTGGCTCGCTCCCTTTACATTCAAAATTAAGCCCGGCATCCTTGATACAGCCCATAAGGCTCTGCATGACCTTGCACCTGTCCACCTTGACAGTCACATTTCGTACTCATTTCCTCCTCAATTACCACTTTTAGCTCCACAGGCATCGCTTCAGCTCCTCCAATTTCCCAATCTCTTTCCTGCCTCAGGACCTTTATACTTGTAATTCCCTCTTTCCAGGATGCTCTCACCCCTCTCTTAACTAATCCTTCAGGTCTCGGTGCAAATGCCACCTCCTCAGAAAAGCCCTCTTGACCCCACCAGTCTAACTTGGGGTCTTGTTATAGTTCTCTCTTATCACCCTATTTTTTCCTTTATATCACTCGTTATAGTTTGTAATTTTTATCTATTGGTTCATTTGTTACTTAATGTCTATATCTCCCATCAGACTGCAAGCTCCGTGCAGTCTAGAACCATATTGATTTTGCCCACTCTTTATCTGGAGCCTACCTGGCACATGCCCAGCACATGTTGGATGCTCAACAGTGCTGGTTATGCATGTGTCATAATATTTCATCACTGTTTACTTCACTATTGCCCTATTTCTTGGGCATTTCCTTCATTTCTGATATTTTACTATTCTAAACAAGCCCGACTCTTGTATTATTACTGAAAGAAAAAAGAGGAAGTCGTTCCCGCCACTCTTGGGCCATCCATCCAGCCATTTCCTCTTGGTCCCCACTCCTCTCCACTGCACCCATGCTGATCAGCAGAAGGGTGGCAGTTGGGCAGACCACACTTCCCATCCTGCCCCTTCTCTTAATTCCCTGCAAACCCACTGCTCAAGACTCACTGGGTAGATCAAACTTTTCTCAAAGCTTGGGCCTATCAAAAGAACTTTCTGTGTATGAAAATATTTTAAATAGTATACAAAATATGACTTGTACCTATAGCCCAAGAGGACATGCAGGGAAAAGAATATTTTTCACCTTTGCAGAATATGTGCATGGATGTACCCAATTGTTTGGTATTTCTCTTTTAAGTCCTGTCATCCCTTGGGAAAGAGAGGGCAGCTTCTTCAGGCCCACATGATGAGGATCTCTACCCTTTATGGAAAATATGACCAGTATTCTAGCCCCAATGTTTTCTCAAAGTCCTCGTTTATTCATTTGAGACCAGTCTGGTTCTAGGTAGAGGGCTGGCAGAAGAATGGGCCAAGGTGGACTCGGATCATCCACACAGATAGCAATGTGCTTCCCCATCTGGCGAACCAACAAGGATCCCCCAATGCCCTTCCATTTCCTTAGATATTTTGCTGCCTGAGTGGCATGTCAGGGAGTATCTTGTTTCCCCATTGCATAAATCAAATGCTCAGATGAGCATGCATGCTCACACCTCCTAAAGACAAACACGACTGCCCAGAGATAGAGTGCATTTTGGGTCATGTTAAGGAATGAGATCCTTCCCTAAACAAATGCACGGTGATCTGCAGAGACTGTGTACCCCAGCGCCCAGGGCTCTGCCCTCTGCTGTGAAATTGAAAGAGACCAGCATGGGGCTTGACCCATACAATTCACAAACTGTCATTGGAGTGAAATGTACTCATGCTTAGGTGAAGCATTAAAGATGAACAGTGGAAACAATTTTTCTAAGAGGAACCTGCTGAATCCTACAGGCTCCTGGAATCCTTGGAGTACATTTTACTCTCCACTGATTTTTCTGAGGATTCTGAACGGACATCGGGTAGAGTTTTGCTAACTCAAATTACCTGGAGGAATTATGAGAGTTACCTTTTATTGTGCACCAACCCTGAATTATGCCCTTTTCATAACTGTCTACTTTAATTCTCACAAACAATCCTGAAGAGCAAGTATTATTCTTACTAGTTTTCAAATAGAGGAATTGATGCTCAGAAACACTCAATGACTGTCCAAGGTCACACTGATGCCAATATTTACTCTTGTCTGGCAAATGCTGCAACTTAGTTTTTTTCCACATTACCTTCTGCATTCTGAAGATTTTCTCTGAAAAAGAAATTGTACCTTTATGGCTCCCACTTCAACCTGAACTGTTAGTTTGGATCGACTTTTATGAAACAGACTGCTTTCCCTGACATTAGCAACATCATTTTCAAGAAAACAAAAATCCTTATAAATTATCCACCTGGGGTTTTACCTCCATTACTTTATTTTCATTCTAAATGAGCTCCGTAGTCATTCTTATAAGCTCCTCGGAAGTTAGAATTCATGATCAATCAGCATGCAGTCAAGAAAATAGAAACCACGTAAGGCATTTTGTAGGGAGATTTAATACAGGGGACTGGTTACAGCTTTGTTGGAAGAGATGGAGGAGCGAAACCAGAGATGAGCATTCACAGAAACGGCCAAGCTTCTTGGGCTGCAAGAACAAAAGTGGCATGGTGTTGCCACTGCCTCCGCAGTGCCTAAAGTGGGTTCTGGTTTCTTGACTGCTCACTGATTGCTAGTGGATCCTAACTTCCGAGGAGTTTACAGCAATGGCCACAGCTATGATTTGGAATGCAAATAAAATAATGGGGACCCAAGTACACTAGTCTATGAGGTTCCTGCAACTACCCTGTCTGCTGTTCTGGGGACACCCCCCCCTCACTGGCCACTGAGCAGGTAGCCAGGAGCGCCCCCACCATGTCAGTGCAGGGCTGCTGGGCCTACAGGCGCCTGCGATGACTCAGAGCTCCTGCTGCTGCAACCAAAGCAGGAAAGAAAAAAAAAATAGACTTTCCCTTATGCATACTTTCTAATCTCCCATGAATGCTACTCATTAGCAGAACCTAATGGGAACCAGCTGGCAGGGGATTCTGGGAAACGTGGTTTCCGGGGTTTGGGCCCCTGCAACACAGAGGAGGACACAGAGTGATACGAATTGTGAGCCAGCAGATACCAGCCGCCACCCCGTCCAGTTACCAGACTCCATTGCTTTGCATTAACTTAATGCATCGCATGAATTGATCTCGAGTGGATGTGATGATCCTCAGTACAGCCCTGGGATCTCACATGGCAGAAGCTTAAGGAGAGTCACGGCATTTATATATATACATGGAGACCATGTGTGTGGGGAGGAGAGAAAAAAAATCCCTGCTCAGGCTGGGGTTTAAGAAGCCAAAGCCTGCCCAGCTGGCCTGGCTGAACTGCCCAGCACGTGAAGCTGAAGCCGCCTAGTTGCTGCGTGGGCGTCTCTCAGAATCCTTTGCCTCTGTTCCCAGAGCCTCATCACTCAGCTTCCTTCAGGTTGCAAGAAAGACAGAGTCCCAGTGACCTTTGATGGAAAATGTCTTAGGTTGGGTTACCCAGGAAACAGATTCTGAGACAAAGACTAGCCTACAGGAAGTTTATCAGGGAGTGTTCTCAGAAACAGCCTGGGAGGGAGGTGAAGCAGGATCGGCAGAGGGACAAGGTGAAATGTGATGCAGCTGCAGTCGCAGCCTCAGCACCCCATGGGGACCTCTGGAGCCCATAGTCCTTCACAGTTCTGAGTTGAGCTGTGGGGGCCAGAACCATGTCCCTTCACATTGGCCACTGATGCAGCTAGCCCCCAGGAAGGAGCATAACCTTACTTGGCATGGCTCCCTTTGGGTGCAGGGCAACTCAGCAGCGGCCAGGATGTCAGCAACTGGGAACATGAGTGCCTCCCTCCATACTGATGGGGGCATCCGGACAGCACACCAGGGCATCCATGGCTCAGTATGAGAGGAGTAGAGTGAGAGTCCACTGCTGCTCAGGCCACAGTGCTCACCACACAGTGTGGTTCGAGCACTCGGTCACCCGGCGCTGGTGTTTCTGAGAGATGAGGACACCTTGGATAAAGGCCCAACAGTTGACCCTTTTGCGAACTGAAATCACGCATTGTGGAAAATCTCTTCCCAAGGATTGGAAAGCTCCCTGATGCTTAAAAAATCTTTTTCATTTCAGCTCTCTTTGAGTAAACATTTTTAAATAAAAATCACTATGGCCATTTACTGAGAGCCTGTTGCAGGCGAGGTGTTATGCTAGGTCTAAACTCAGACGCTGGCTTCCTTCCACTGCATCACCCGAGAAATTAAGGAACTGGGAGGAGCGACTGTTGGTAAAAAAGGATTACTGTTAGTAAAATAAAGTATGACAGGTCTTACTTCAAAGATGGACTAATTAGTTCTGTTTAAAAAGCAGAAGGGGAAAAAACAACAACAGTAAAAGTAGATTCTTTCTCACCCCAAGATTCTTTCTCACCCCCATGCCACGTTCCACTCCTTTCCATCTAAGCTTTGAATACTGTTCCATCTGCTTTTTAGTTTAACTAATAAGGATTCCGCAGACTTTGTCCACATTTTATATCTAGAAGCCTTTGGAATTCTTCAAAGCTTGGCAGGAGGTGGGTGAAATAGTTAGATCACCTTTGTCAAAGAAATGTCCTCCTTGCGGACCACGTCTGCTTCTTTCCCGCCCATGCAAAGTGGTTCATTTGCATAAAAGTGATCCTTTTGGAAGATGTTCTGTGTTTTCCAATCATCCCTAGAAGTAAAATCACAGCTCCTGTCTCACCTTAACACTGAAGTGTTTTCACACACCAGAGAATTGCTTACCGGCACCTAAATATAGAATTCAGTGGGCATTGGTTTCAGACTGATACTACTCACAGCTGTCTTCAGGATTTCCAAAAGGTGTCAAAGTGGCCTTAGAAGGTGTTTCTTGTTCTGAGAACAGGCTGAGTGATTCTCTCTTTGTGCCAAAAACTACAGGGCCTCAGACTTTGGGTTTCCACCAAGCGAAGATACTTTCTGTCACTTTCGGCTGATAATTGAGCAGGATCTGAACTTGTCTCTGCTATTACCTGATGATGTAAGAGTGTAGCTCTTACATCAGAGTAAAGCAATATACCTTTAAGACATTTCTTTTCCTGATTTCTCATTAATTGAAAGATAGGAAGGAATTTATTTCTGGATCAGAAACAACATGCTATAGTGAAATAGCATGGACATTAAAATAGAACTCGGATTTGAACTCCAGCAGCCTTCATAAAGGGCATAACCTCCCTCGATCAGTTTCTTGATTTGCAAAATCAGGAGAATCCCCCTTTCCACTCAAGCTTGTCATAAGATTCGTTGATATAATGTGTATCAATTTCCCTTGCATGGTTACAGAATTTTAGGTGGACCATAAATTGGCAAGGAGAGACCACAGTCCTTCTTCATGTTCCCAGTTTGTTTAGCCCAGGATGTGGAACCTTTGTATCAGTCAGCAAAGCAGATGCGAAGATGCCATTCACTGTCTTTAGCCCCTGGGGTCCCTAACGAGGGGTGCTCAGCTGCCTGTGACACTAGTCATGTCTCTGGCTCAAGAAGCTTAATTTTGTGCTGTTCCATAGCTCTGTTATAATTGGGGCTAATGTCACCACTCAGGAAGAACTTATAAAAACATTCTCTGTCCGTAATACAAAATGCTAACTGACCTCCAACTCTCTTCTGGTCCTCAAGCCAAGTAGCCTTGGCAAAGCCACACATCTTTATGGGTCACAGGAGCAGTCAGGGCCAGGCTCCATGGGCCTCACCTCTGCCTCTGTCTTTCCAGCACCGTGGAAGACCTTGTCCCAGGATAACACAGGACATGTGGATGTTTAATAAATAGCTGTGATGATAATGATGATGCATATCTCGGCTTTAATTCACATGTGTTAGTTCCATTATTGATTTTGTGCTCCTTAACCAGATAAAGTCACAGCCAGTTTAAAAACAATTAGTTTAATTTTGCATCTGTGGTCTAGCAGGAGTCTGGTTTTTCTGTAATATTAATAATTGCAGTGTACAGTTAATGACTTTCAGTTGAGATCAGTAGCCTCTGAGCTAATATGGCATTTCTCTTTTGTTCTTGTTTGTTCTGTTGTTTTTAGGGTCAAGTTGTGTTCCGGAACGGGGAGAGAATGGGGACCATTAAATTTACTCAATTTCAAGGTAGGCTTTTTGATGCTCCTTCTTTCTAGTTGATGAATTCTGTGTTCAGGGATGTTGTTTTGTGCAATAAAATACATCAAAACAAATGAAAGCATAATGTTCCAGATAAGAGAAATCAAAGTCAATAGAAAACACTTCGCTGTGAAAACATTAGTTTCAACTTATTTAGAATATTTCTCCTCTACTGTATTACTTCTCAGGCCAATTCAGTCTTCCCATATGACTCTGAGAAACTCATGAAAGTTGGGGGGCGGGGTAGGTCAGTCCCAATATTCTGAGAAAACTTGCCTTGTTAGTTTTTTATTATAGAAATTTTCAGACTCTGAAGTTGAAAGAATAGCATAGTAAACCCATCACCCAGCCTCAACCATTATCAACATTTTGCCAGTCTTGCTTTATCTTGACTCACCCTATCACCCCTCTGTTTTCACTGTAATGTTTTAAAGCAGTTCCCAGACATTATCTCATTTCAATCTATAAATACTGCAGTATGCATTTCTACTAGATAATGACTTTTGAAAACATAACAATACTATTATCACACCTAAAGCATTTAACAACAATTGTTAATATCCTTTCATTCCCAGTCTATGTTGATTCTCGGATTATCTCAAAAATACCTCTACAGTTGGTTTGTTGGAGAATCCGCACAAGGTCCACTCTTTACATCTTGTTAATGTGTCTCTGTAGTTTCTTTTAATCTATAATCACCCCAAACACGTTCTTCACAGGCCATTTGGGTTTTTTTTAGAACCAGGTCGTTTGTTGGACTTTTCTGCTGTCAGAGTTGAAAGGGGCCTCAGAAATCATCCAGACCAAGTTTCTCATGTGATAAGAGGAAACTGGGCCCAGAAGGGCCAACTTGTCAGAGCCCACAGGGCATCCGTGAAGAGTAGGGCTGGGCATTCCTCAAGGCAGACACCTCAGTTCAGCTCAATACAGTCATTAGCAGGGTTGTTAGTCAAAAGCACTAGACAGATCATTCATCAAGGCAGTGTTTTTCAGCATCTGGATGTTTCTGGAAGCCGTGCCTTCTGTGTCAACTCACTTTGAGCGGATCCCAAAGTCATCCAGGGGAAAGCAAGAAATGAAATTGAGTCACTCAGATTCATTCAGACAAATCCCCACCAGATTCAGATCAATCAGGAGAGGTGTCCTTGGGTACTATCGCTCTGTAACGCAATCCTGTAGATTTACCCATTTGTCTTCCCGTGGCAGGTAATTGAAACGCATGTCAGCTCTCTGGCGTGCACAAAAGATGTAATTTTAGGCAAACGTAATTATTTTCCCATTTGTTAAGTCTTACTTCTTCATTGGTTGAACGAAGTAAGCATCTTGGCAAAGATACTTACTTTTTTTTTCTTGAGTGATTGCAACTAAATTCTCTTGTCACATTTCCAGTTCTCAAATTATATCATTCTAGGAGAATATTTTGTAAAATATTGATCGGCCAATCACAGCTACAAGTGCGTGCCAATTTTATTGCCTTTTTTTCCCGATGTTAGGATTAGACACCAACTCCAATGACTGGTTTTAGGCATTTATAAGGAAAGCAGTGTAGCAAACGGTAGTTGAGGTGGGTTTGACCACCTGAGTTCAGGTTGCTGTAGAACATCAGGCAAGTGACTTCACCTCTCTGAGCACTGATGTCCTCATCTGTCAAATAAAAATATAAACCTGCCTATATTCTTAGGATGTGAGAAGAACTAGATGAGATAATACAGAGAAATATGTGCACATGTTTCTTGCTCAGCAAGTAGTAGCAATTATTACTAGCACTTTGTCAAAAATTATGACACTTTTCAGGAGCAAATCCAGATTTCCTTGGTGTGTTGAAACCCCAGTGATGCCTTTTTGTCTGCCCACCCCTGTAGCTGCTACCCACATGTAACGATATGTAGGATGTCAGAAGGGACAGGATCTTAGAGATGATCTTGTCTCCCTACTTCATGGTATAAATGGGGAAACTGAGGCCCAGGGAAGAGAGATGTTTCCCTCCGGGGCACACAGCTGATTAGTGGCAATGCCAGCCACTGTGTGCTCACATGCACACCTATGCCTGAATGTTCTCCTTTCGCCACACTTGTGTTCAGTTTTTACTGACTATCAGAGCTGGGCCCAGCAGATACCCCTGCTTGCACATTTTTAAAACAGACATTGATCCTGTTGACAGAGGGATGCTGCTCTGGGCATGTTCACATCAGCACAATAGTTGAGTTACCCAAATTCATAGGGTCTCAGAACATAGGGTCTCTCAGACAGGAGAACAGAGTTGCTTGGGGTGGGCCCTGACTCACTGTGAGACAGTGATTTCATTCCTTCTCTTCTCCGGGCTCATGCTTCCCCTCCAAGAGGGGCTGGTCCAGGCTCTATCATCTGGCACCTTTCAGGAATTTACCCAGAGGATAAGCCTCCCCGCTTAAGGGGAGGCTACCAGCTCCTAAATTACCTCATGCCATTGACCTTGCATGGGTCACTATTATTTTCTGCCATGCCCATCACACCCTCTCTTCCCGTCCTCTCTTCCTTGCCTCCTGCCCCCTTGTTTAGAGGGGACAGTGGATAGCAGGGCCATGACAGAGCTGACTCGCAAGCAGCCAGCCCCAGCAGTGGGGTCTCCTTTTGCAAAATCTGCTCCTGGGCAAGCCACTTCATTTCCCTAAGCCTCAGTCTTCTCCTCTGGACAATGGGATGGTATTAGTGCCAGCCCTGCCTGCCTCCTGGGGCTGGGTTAAGGGCCACATGAGATTTTCCTCTATAATCTCTAGTTCTGGGAAGCTAGTTACATTACTAGCGTACTGCCTGGCTCCTGCTGGCTCTTGGTAAATGCTTACTGGATTAGTTAGTGATACAGCTTGTGGAAACTTAAGAACATCTTTATTTACTCATAGTTTCCCATGACTTAAGTCATGACAGAAAGCCTGGTAAACAGCAGTTAGCCTTGACAACAAAAATGTGAACCGAAGCAAATTCATGATGGGAGCCATTGTATTCCAGGCTGGAGAAACTATCTTTTTGCAAACTTAGGAGTGCCGGATAAAGAGAACTATTCTAAAATAATGTGCCAGGGTTAACCCCATGGTCCCTGTTGAAACTGAAGCATTTTGAATCCAGAGGGGGTTTCAGAGCCTTCAGAATGATCTTCCTCATCCCCCATTTCCCTCCATTTACTCCATTTCCAAGGGTTCCCAGAGCCGTTGCCTCTCATCAGGATAGTCCTGGAGGGTAGGTGTGGTAGATGCCATCCAGTGGCCCACCCATAGCTCTGAGCATCCTTGGTTCCAGAATAAGCATCTTCTTAAGAGCACATGCAGCTCTCACCCTGTGCAAGGAGCAGGTCAGATGTCCAGGGAATTAACGCTTCCAGGGGCAGCCCTGAACCAGGGATGGATGAGAGATGGAGGACAGATCCCCCAGTGTCCTTTCCCCTTGGGTGGAAACTCCCAAGAACTTCAAGGTATGTTTTAGTCTGTCCCCAGATGTCAGCTGAGGACACTCTCAATGGGATTGTCCCTCAGTTGCCTTTCCAGAAACCTGCTCATAATGCACCTTGTGCTGGCTCCCCTCCCTTCGCTGCCTCACCTCCCTGAACCCTTCGCTGTGTCCTAAGATTACCTTCCAAATAAATTATGCGCATTCTTACCCTTGTCTCAGGCACTATCCTGAGGGCGCTCCCCATCACCATAGGCAAGGCCGGTATTATCCTCGCGGCCACACACCAGGGTGTGGTGGGGCTAGCCTGAGCCTTTCAACTCCAGGTTCCGAGCACCTCCCTCGCGCCGTCGCTGCCTTCCACTAAACCATGTTAGATGAGATGAATGCTGGAGAATTGGCTTTTTTTTTTTCCTCATGAGAAGGAAGAATTCATGTTACTGCCAAAGTCTAAACATGGCTCAGAATTTGCAGCAGGGAAGGAAGTTGAGTGAAGCCATGATTAGAGCCTTGTTTATGCTGTTCTTCGTGAAGTCTCAGCATCTGCGCCCTCACTCACCGTCCCTGCCTTCATTAGGCCTGTTTGTGAGAATCTCGGTGACTGATGATGTGCTTGAATTTCATACTATTTCTGTGTCGCATAAAAGACTCGGAATTTGGCGTTTTATATTTCAGCACCTGATTTGAAGAGTTGGGGTCCTCCGTCGCTCTAACAACATAATTGCCGTTCAGAACCTACCTAGTGAAATGCAGGCTTGTCCTCCCCATTTGCAGACATTAATTACCGTTTGGTCTTCGGGTAACAGATACGGTTCTATTCAGTGCAAATTTCCTGAGCATCTGCCAGGCACTTTTACCACATCTTCTAGGGGAAGCCAAGTTGAATAAGAAATGGTCCACGCCCCCCCCCCCCCCCCCCCCCCGGGGCTTCATAATCTCTCTGGCTGAGTGCCACTGCCTATGAAAGCAGGAAGATAATTTCCCAGAACCTACTAGAAAACTTTCAGAGCAAGTTTGACCCCAGTTTGAGACTCTTAAGGCTGGTTTTTAGTATCGTTGTCCTCTGTCGAGGCATGTGTTGTAGCTTTCTGTACCAAGCCATGGTTCTGGAAAGGCTAGTTTGTCAACTGCCACTTGACTTGATACAATTAAGAGTGGAGACATAGTCCATCAAACTGCAGGATACACAGGCAGGGATGTGGGTCAGCAGGAATGGAAAAGCACATGTGAATGTGGTTTCTTTCAGGCTGAAAGCCTGACCCTGACACCACCGAGGCCTCGTGATCCAGGGTTTACCTTTCAGAAAGCCCAAAGAAGTGGTTTGGATGTCAGAATTATTTAGCAGGCCTTGTGTTTCATGAGCTTTAGACTCTCCATGTTGAAGGGAGCCCCAACTCTCCTTTATAGAATTAGCTCTGCTTGAATGCCTCCAGTGATGGAGAACTCATCTCCTATCGTGTGGAAAGTATGTGAGCTTGGAAGCAGGCATGTCTGATTGTTAATAGCTAGGCACTGTGCCTTAATTTCTCTGAGCTATCATTTCAGCTTTTATTTAAAAATAGTAAAATAAAAGGTGATCATTTTCCTTGCCTTAAGATGGATGGTGAAAATTCAATGTCATGAGGCTATGAATGTTCTTGGCTTAGTGACTGTTATAGAGAAGGGCCATGGCAACTGTTGCCTTCCTTCTCCTTTCCTGGGCACTCTTGAAAATGACCCCAGATTTACCCCTTTCCAGAATTTCTTGAGAAAAGTGCAATCTTGGTTCCTTAGGACATACTTCACACTTTATCATTGGTACGTGAAAAACCCTCGTTTGTTTGTTTATACTCTTATTTCCCTCATTTATTTTCATACTTCATTCCTACTCCCCCCAATGAAAGGCAGATGTTCTAAGTGTTTAATGCATGTGTTGTGTTTGTATCTGTTCTTGCAAAATGTAGTATATTCATGTGTTTTGTGTATGTATTTTGAATTTATGGCAATGCACCTGGATTACATGCCTTCCCTGATTCTTTTTCTTTTCCACTCAGCACTTTGTTTTCTAAGATGCCTCCATGCTCCTGTGTATACACCTAGCCCATGGCTTTCACTGCTCACCCCATGGGGCACCCCCACCCTGTACCCATCCACTCTCCCAGTGACATAGACATCCAGGTCACCTCAACTCTCTGCTCTACAAATAATGAGGGTCTGTGTGCATGTCCACTTATGAACCCAACTGGGCATTTTTAGGACAAATGATGTCCAAAACTGTTGGGTCAGAAGGTGTGTGAACAGTGAATATGCCTAAAATCTGCCAGATGGCTCTTTTAGTGAGTCACCATGCCCATCTCCACTCCCACTGGCGTGATGATTATTGTCTCCCTACCTCCCACCAACACTTGGTGTTCTCAGATCTCTCATTTTTTGCCAATCTAAAGGTATAAAATAATATCATATTGTGGTTTTAAATATTATTTCTTTGCTTACTAATGAGTTTGGGCATTTCTTTCTGTGCTTGTTAGACATTTAATTGTCCTGATCTTTTGACTACTTTTCTTTTGAGGGCACTGTATTTTTCTTGTTGATTTACAAGAGTCCCTTATATAATCTAGATATCAATCCCTTGTTGGCTTTAGGCTTTGTAAACATCATCTCCCGTTTGTTCACTTATCTATAAATTTTAAGTCCTTGTTGAACAGAAATTCTCAATTTTGATATGGTTAAATTCTTTTGTTTTTTTTGGTCCTATGGCTTGGGCTTTTGAAGTTGGTTAACAATCATTTCCTTGCACCTGCACGCCAGATGCTGGCTGGGCACAGGGGTTGCTAAGATAGGTAAGATGCAGCCCTTTGCCTCAGGGAGCCCTTGGCCCAGTAGGGAGAAGACACAGGACCCCACCTGGGTGTGATACCTGAGAGCATTTAGAGGAGGGACACTTGGCTTCACCTCTCAGATTCTCAGAAGGCTACCTGAGAGAGGCGGCACCTGAGGTGAATTCTGAAAGACCAGTGAGAGCCAAGAAGAACAGAAAAAGGGTGTTCTAAGTGCAAATAACTGTTGTATTTGTATGCATCCTATATCCCCTCTGGTATTTAACTTTTGCCCCTGGGCCAGTTTGAGTGAGTCAATGGACAGATATGCCCTTGGCAGGGTGATTATACTCCCAAGGCATTTGGCCAGTGTCCGCTTGCCCTGTTAAAAATCTCATAACAGAGGTCAGTGAAGTTAAGTTGTTAAAATTGTGGCAGCGGCATGTTGTTTGTGAAGACAGAGATGAGTGTGTGAGGATCCCGGCCACCGGAGCTGCTTCCATCTGCTCCCACCCCAGTGAGAGGAGCAGCCCTGTAGGTATCATCCACAGTGACCAGACTGGGGGTGGGGTGGATGGGGTGGGCCTCCTAAGGAATTGCTGATCACCCTGGAGAAGGGCAGAGTCAAGGCCTGGAGTCGCCATATTCTCATCTCTGAGGAACTGCCAGGAGCAGGAGCTGATGTGATATGCAGTGTGAGGGGAAGCCTCGGGGAACAGCTTTCAGCTGAAAATGAGGAAGCCCCTTCAGAGCAGTTGCAGAATCATCAAACAAGAGCTGGAAGTTACTGAGATCTCCCCAAGCAGCCCACTCGCTTTAGCAAGACCCAGGCACTTAGGATTTTCTTAGGAGGGGCGGGTGTCCTAGAATGGAGTAATTTTATAGCATCTTTGATTGTCATTGAGCCAAGGTCATCTTTTGTTTTAAACCTCAGAGTTATACATTGAGTCTGTATGTTTGCAACAGCAATTAAACTTTAAGGACACATACACCTTCCTCACTTCAGATCTTGAGCCAATGGACATTTAGGGGTGAGGAGAGTAGACCCCCTGGAGCAGGATGTGGGGATCCAGCTAAATCGGAAAGCTGGCAGCCCTCCAACTGGTTCTCCCGCCGGGGTTGGTTGCCATACAGGCAGGAACAGAATCACTCTGTGACTGAAGCTATTTTCCAGCCATCTCGTAGATGTTCTCAGGCCCACGGCCAGTGAATATTTTCAGACTGGACTTTTTTGGGGGACAGTCTAATTTTTACCAGCAGGACCTATCATCCAATTCCAAAATTTGAAATAAAGAATGCACTTTATAAAAGAGAACACTCCTTTTATTCCCCTACAACAAGGAACCAGCACTCTTCTGCAGGAAAGGGAGCTCTTTGTTTCACAGTATTTTTAGCCTCTGAGAACAGTGTCAGCTTGAAGGCCCCTCAGTGTAATCCAGTGGTTCCCAACTCTAGCTATGCATCAGGATCCACTTAGGGGACTTTTAAAAATACTGCTATCCAGGATCCATCCCCAGCTGCTCTAATATAATAGGCCCATGCTGGGACCAGTCATCTATATTTTCTAGAAGTTCCCCAGGTGACCCTAGTGCCTGGCCAGGGCTGAGAGCCACTGGAACCCCTGCAGAGCAATTTGCAGATGGAGAAGCTGAGGCCCAGAGGAAGGGAATGCTCTGCCTAGGGTCACACAGTGTGTCAGTGGCAACCTGCACAGAGCTTGTGGGACAGGGTGGTCAGCCCATACAGACCCAGTGCTGCAACCCCTCTCCCTCTGCTCAATACCCCCACCTCCCAGCCCTCAGTGGATCTTTCTGTCTGCCCACAAACCCCCTGGTTCACAGTCTTCAAGGCCAGCCTGTATCTGAATGAGTGGTTAGCATTGTTTGCACAGTGGAGTTACCAAGAGTTGAAAGTGATGGGTGCCTATCATAGCCGCCACCACCTGGGCCGTGGTGAATGGAAGAACACGGCGGGCACCATCCTTCCACCTTAAGACCCCAGAAGGGCCCTGGGCAGGGTGCTGGGCACAGGCCTCTATGCTGCCCAGGACATTAGAAGCAAGACTTCAGGTTCCACTCAGGAACCAACTGGCCAGCAGGAATCACAAGGCCTGGCCACACCTGGGGCACTGCTCCAGCATAAAGGGCTGTCACCCAGTACCCCGAGCTCACAGCAAATGAGGTGCTGGGAGAGGAGGAGCAGTACTCTGGGAAGGCTTCCTGGAAGAGGTGCATAAAGTTTGGACATGTTGGTTTGGTAGAGGAAGGGGAAAGCCCCTTTCCAAGCAGAAGGACCATTGTGGGGAACCAAGGGCAGTTAAAAAACAGCGGGTATTTAGGGACCTAGCAAATGGCTCAGTTACTTTTATCAAGACTCAAGTAACTACAATTTATTGAACACTTACTGTGAAGTAGGCCCCAAGCCAGAAATTGCCTAACTCTCTAACTCTCATAGCCACTCTGAAAGTTCCCATTTTACAGTTACAGCCACCTGCTCACAGGGTGCAAGCTGGAAGGGAAATGCTGTCCGCAGATGGGAAAAATTTTTACCTCCCTGTAGGGCTGGGTGAGGCTACGGGCAGTAAACTACAAGGCCAGAGATTATGAAGTTTTCTTCATCTTTATATCTCCAGCCTCCAGCACAGATGCCCAAGGCCCCCTTGGTCGAGCATAAGGAAATACCCTAATTTTCCACCGCCTGTGCTGTGTTTTTGAGGGGTTCTTTATTATGAAAAACCTCAGGCTGCTACTGGTATGCAATAGGCACTCAATAAATGTGGGCTGAATGATGGAAGCCCATCTCAGTATGGGTGGTGAAGGTGCTCTGCATTCAGAACTGGGGACCCAAGTTCAGGCGTGCACTTAACCTATTCGAGGCTCCTCCCTCATCTATACATGGGTGAGTTATGTCCAACTCATGGTTTGCTGTGAACATTAAATGCAAGAAGGTGTGAAGTGCCGGTGAGCCTCCAAGCACTGCCCCCAGGGAGAGATTATGGTGATTACGGTCACAGTGGGAAGCTGAGTGTTATTTTGGTGCCAGGGGAAGTACAGCAGGGCCTGAGTCAGAGGGGTGGGCTGTGGCTGGGGGCCCTGAGGGGGGCAGCCACACTGCTTCCCGGCTCCTGATGATTTATTCCGATCAGCCTGCATATTTCATGCGCTGCCTCCCCACGCCAAATAAATAAATCAGGGCCTCCTTTTCTGAGGGGCAGGAGCTGATTGGGGCTGAGACTTCAAAAGGCCTGAGCAAGGATGCTGGAGCTCCCAGCAGAGTCTGCTAATGCGACATTTAGGAGCCGGGTGATCCAGGTACACGACAGCCGCCTGCACAGTGTGACACTTTCCAAATGGTGAGGAGACCTTTGCGGGGAGAAGGAAGTGTCTTTTACAGGCCTATTTTCCACCCCACTGTCAAAGAAACACAGGCAGAAGTGTGGCCGGCCTATGGAATTCCCTGTTCCTTTTCCTGAATGTTTTTAAGGGACCAGCAGTGCACCTACATTCATGCAAAGAAATTCACTTGGGGCCAGGGCCACGGCAGGCAGATTCTGGGTGCACACTTGGAATTCCTGCTACCACATTGCTTTTTAACCTCTGGGCATTTTGAGGACCAAGGTCTACAGTTCTGGGGACCCTCCTGCCCAGCAGGTGAGCAAGCATTCCTCTCTGCAGGTAGTACACTCAGGAGGCAAGGTGGCCCATGGAGTGGTCAGCTCTGCATGGAGCTGTCACCTCTCAGGCAGCCCAGTGTGAAGGAAGAGCATGGGCTGTGGGAATAGGTTTGAAACTGGACTCTGCTCATGGTATCAGTGGGACCCTGGGCAAAGCTACAACCTGCCCATGCCTCGGTTTCCTCATCTATACAGTGGAACTGAAACCATATACTCCACTCAACTGTGAGAACTGAAAAAATGGCACATGAAATTCCCAGCATAGATCCAGGCACACTGTGGGGCTTGGTTAATCTCAGCCCCTCCCTGCCCACTCTCCAACTCTGCTCTGCCCTGGGGCTCCTTTCTCTACTCCCACACTCATTCCCGTTGGTACTCTGCCTCTAACCCCACCTTTCCCTGCACTTGTTTTATCTGTGGTCACCAATGTCCCCCGCACACCAAATCTGCTGACCCCCTACTCAAGGGGCTTGTTGTCCCAGCCTCTCGGTGGCATGTGACATTGCTGGCCAGCTCCATGGTGAAATTGTCACTTTCCTTGGCTTCTAAAATGCCCACTCTTTCCTGGCATCCTCCTCCTGGCATCCTGGCCACTCCTTCCCAGTCTCCTTGCAGTGTCCTTGCTCTGCCTGCCCCCAGAGGTTGGCGGTCTCCAGGATTCTGCCCCTGGCCCTCTTCACTTCTCATTCAGCACTGTCCCTCAGGGTGTCCTCCCTGCCCGCTGCTCCAGTCCCAGCTTACATGCTGATGGCTCCAACTCCCTCTCCCCAGCCCTGACCTCTCCCCCAGCTCCAGAGCGAAGGACATCTTTACCCTGACAGGCGCCTCAGGCTGAGCACATTGAAAGGGGAATTTATCATCTTTTCCCCTTCTTTGATCCCCTCCTGGGTTCCCCACTCAGGAAGTGGCACCTGAGCCCCCCAGTCAGTTCCTTCACTTCCCTGTTCCCCATCTTCCCCACCCATTGATCACCCAGTTGTCCAGATTTTACCTGGAAAAAAAGAAACTTTGTCAAATCTAATTACGACTCTCCGTTCCCCCTGCCACCACCCTGGTCCAGTTGTCATTATCATTATCCCTGGCAATGACTAAAAGAATGACCTAGAGCATCGATTTTCAACCTTTTCATCCCTTGGTGCATAAACTAATTACTAAAATTCTGTGGCACACCAAAAATATATATTTTTTGCCAATCTGACAAAAAATAGGTATAATTTTGATTCATTCACACCTGACGGCTCTTGTTGTGTTGGCTGTTGTCATTTCTTTTATTTGACTATCTAAGGGAAAAGAGGTCAGTGCCCTTGACTAAACAGTGAGCTATTGCATGTCTTAAAAACTCTTGCAGCGCACCAGTTGAAAATCACCGACCTAAACCCCCCAACAGAATATTATCTAAGATGAAGTAAATTCAAATGTATCAGGACCTGAACAAGTGCATGTGAAGGAAACTCTGTACTAAATGTGACACAGTAGAGCAGTGTGTCCTCCGAAAGATTCTAATTCCACCTCAGAATGCATCAATGGAAATATAATGTGCAGAGTGAAGGAGGGGATGGTCCCCTCTATTTGCTGCTGACCAGATCATGCCTAAAGTACATTGGTCAGTCCTTGGGTCTGCACTCTATCAGACGGACAGTGACATTGTGGAGTGTGGCCCATGGAGGGGCCTGGATGGGGTGGGGAGTAGAAATGATGTTTAGTAAGGTGGGATGGGGGATAGTGTCAGGGGATGATCTCTCTCTGTCTTCAATCTCTAGGACTGCCTGGGGCAGAGGGAGCAGAGGTTGTCTGTGTGGTCAGAGAGGGCAAAGTCAGATGACATGGGGAAGTTACAGAGAGACCATTTAGCTCAGTGACCAGGAAGGACTTGGTAATAGGCAGAAAACCCAGTTACAGGGGAGTAGGCTCCCCTTCTACACATGTACAGCAAAGGATAAATGACAAGTTGAGGAGACAGTGTGAGAGTGTTTGTTCCAGTCTAGATCAGGTTGGAAGTTTTGTGATTCTACCTGGGGAAAGGAAAAGCCTGCAAGACTATAGCCAGGGCCTGTGGGGAGAGCAAGAGCTGGGAGAGGGGCACCCAGACACAAGCACAGGACTCAGATCTAACCAACCACTCTCTTGCTCCCCACAGACAGCAGGGAGGTGAAGGTGGGAGAATACAATGCTGTGGCCGACACACTGGAGATCATCAATGACACCATTAGGTTCCAAGGTAAGGCAAGAGGGCTTTTTGGAGGAGGGAGTCTGCTCAATTTCTCCGAAGCCTGGATATTATCTGAGGATCGGGGACAAGCTCAGAGTCCTTGGCTTTGTGGGGAAGAGGAAACATCCTCTCCTCTCAACACATGCACTCACTTACTGAGCACAAGGTCCTCATCACTCATGTGGGAGCTGGATTCCAGCTCCTGGGATAGGTCACTGGAATCTGTATGAGTGCTGGCTTTTTAACCAAGGCATCTGTGTTTAAACCAGAGGATGGCCAGGAGTAATTCTTTTTCAGTGTGGCCCAGCTAAATCTAACTCTGTCTTTTCTTCTGGGAAAAGACTTGGTTGGGTTGATAATAAGGCCTCTCCACATGCTGCTCTTCCTGGAAAACCATTCCCTCTTTTTTTCTACTGGAGAACTGCTCCTCAGCTTCTAGAACCAGATCACATAACACCTATTCTGTGCAGCCTTCCCCGATTGCCTCCAACTGGGCTAATGGCTCCTCCTCTTGGCTTTCACAGTTTTTTGTCTCTGCCTTTACCATGGCAACTATCACTTTGTATTGAAATTTCTAGATTGTTGGACCATGAGCTCCCTGACTGGATCCTATTTGGTTTTAATTCCTGGCACCAGCCAAGGTGTGGCACATAACACACCTTGAGAGTCAGTGATTATGTTATGAAAAAATGGATACATGATTGAGCGAGTGGATGAGTCAGTGGATGAATAAATGAATGAACAGGTGGACATATGAGTCGCTGAAGTAGTGGTTGGATGGATGAATGAGTGAATGGATAGGTGGGTGGATGGATGGATGGATGGATGGATGGATGGATGGATGGATGGATGGATGGATGGATGGATCGGTGGGTGGGTGGATGGGCTTAACTAGTCTTAACCCCCTCCAGTCCATTTTGCCCTTAACAGCCAAAGTGCCCTTGCCATCATGTCTTGCTGAAGATGTCCCACCTCTGCTCAAAGCACTTCACAGTCCCCATTCCTCACAGCAAGGGGCCTCACTCCCTGGTATGGCCCCCAAGGCCTCCATGAAGCAACCCCTCCTCATTTCTCTGCCTTCTCTTTTCAGATCTCCCCAACCAAACTGCTTACAGTTCCTCAAATATGCCAAACACCACCATGCCTTTGCCTCTGCCAGGTTCTCTGCCCAGAATTCCCTTTCCCCTTGCCTTCCTGGTGAACAGCCAATTATCTTCCTTTCTGTAGCCTTTCTTGATTGCATCAGGCAGAACTCTACTCTGCTTCCTGCTTCCTGCTTCCTGCTAGGGTCTCCCTGTGCCTGTTATTATCAACCACCTAGACACTGCCATTGGAGGCAGTTTACATAGTCTTAGAGCACAGGCTTCAGGGTTAGGCAGATCTGGGTTCAAATCCTGCCAACTTCATCACTTACTAGCTATAAAAGCCACTCACCACCTAGAAAACTGTTGCCGACCCCCCTCCACCCACCAAAATAGGAATAATCTTTTCTACTCGGGAGATTGTTAAGTGGATCAAATGAGAAAATCTCCGTAAAGTGCTTAGCACATGATAAACACTCAATAAATGTTATTGCTTATCGCCTTTTCCTTCTTAAATGGCTAATGCGTAAGTTCCTTTAGGATAGGGACTTTGTCTTGTTTATCTTTGAATTGCTGGTACCCAGCACTGGGCCTGATAGCTGGAAGGTGATTATTGATGATGCTGACCATCATTAATGATGATGAAGGAAGGAATAGTGATGGATGAAGGAATGGTGAAAAGTGGATGAATAATAAATGCATAGACCAGTTGAGGAGCAAGAAAGAAAACTCAGGGCTGCTGCTGTTAGAAACACTTCTGACAGGTCATTACCATTTGGCTTCCGTAATGTCTTAGTTAGGATGCACTGTGGGGAGGCGCCATTTGGGGGGAAGGGAGGGTGGAGTAAGGAGGAGGAGCTGTTGTCAATTTTCTGAAGTTATTTCTATAGCACTAGTGGTGATAATCATCATATAACATTTGATCCAAACCTCACCCCCTTTCTCAGTGCCCAGAGAGAGGCTTGTTTCCAGCCAGGAACTCATGGGCGCCTCCAGGATGGCGCTTGTGTTTGGGAGCCAGAAGTCACTTGAGCCAGCCTAATGCTGTCCAGGCTACAGGTGGGGAGTGGGGGAGGAAGTTTCCAGATACTGAGCTTTCACTGGAAGCAAGAAATGGTGTTACCTCTGTCACCTTGTGGCTGCTTTTGCCCTGACTTTTAGTCCTTGAAGCCACTCATAAAAATCTCTTTACTTGGAATTGCTTAACACTTTGCATTAACCATGCCAGCAGGTCCCTAGCTGCTTTCTAACCTGGCAGCTTCCCTAGACTTTTTAGATGGTTCAAAAGCCTCTTATCCGCTGAATGTTTCCAAACACATTTGAACTTGCTAGCAGAGTGTTTGAAACACAGATGTTTGGGGGAGCTCTCAACCCCTGCAGCAACATCTGCCCATCCTCTGCTTGTCTCCTGGGAAGGGAGGCATAAGAGAGGCTGGCACCCATGTACAGCCGTGTGGTGGGGGGTTCATCACGACCCCTATTGGGTCTCCCCAGGCTCTGCCACTCCCAGGCACCTGGCTGATTCCACACATTCCTACTGGAGGGAAAAGCCCAACTTTTCACAGTTCTACAGCAGAAACCTGACCTGAAACAGCGGCTGAGAAAGAGGATTGGCAAGAAGTGGGTTGGGGGTTGGGGTGTCCCTGCATTTGTCCTCCCAAGCCACCCTGTACCTGGTAAAACTAAAACAGGACAATTGCGCCAGCTTCTATAAAGATGAGTCGTCTGCGTCCCTCGGGGCTCCCAGGTTCCCGGTGCCCTTGAAGAATGGGCAGGAGCAGTTCCGCCGGCGCAGAGACCCGGAGTCCCACAGCTTCCACCCAGTCCTGGCACAGCAGGGAGGGGAAGGCATGCAGGCAGTTTCTGCCTCCCACGGTTAGCGCGTCCTATGAAAATGGAAAACCAGAAAGAGCTTTTGTAACATAATGACCTTGAGTCAGAAAATCCACAGCCAGAGCACATACACATCTCCAAGGAACTGACAGGCAAGGCGCCCGCCCTGTTGGGGGATGGACATTGTCATGTGTTGGCACAGAGTCCTTGAAAGCCAAAGCCAAGTTTCTCACCCCCAGTGACACCCAATGGTTCCATTCACAGTACCCAGCCCTGCATTTTCTGAGCTGCTGTTACCTTTGGGGATAAATGGCAACGGTTTTTCAACAGGGTAATTAGACCAAATCAGATTCTAGTCTTCTAATGGCTATTAAATGCATCACAAATTCCTTATTGATTCTTTTTAGAGAGGGGAAATAAGTCCTGGCTAAGGCTCCCTGCTGGGCAGGCTGGCCAACCACCAGAGCCCACACGCCCGGTAGACGTATCCTGCATAGAGTTTGTGCACGGATGGCAGATGTCAGGGACATCCAGGCAGAGGTGCTCTCAGGCACTTACTGCACTAGGCTCAGCTGATATCTTTTCCTTGGCCTTCTAGGATCCGAACCTCCCAAAGACAAGACCATCATCCTGGAGCAGCTCCGGAAGATCTCCCTACCTCTCTACAGCATCCTCTCTGCCCTCACTATCCTGGGGATGATCATGGCCAGCGCTTTTCTCTTTTTCAACATCAAGAACCGGAATCAGAAGTAAGTCTCTGATGCCCTCCTCTTGGATCATGCTTTCTGAATTGACAAACCTCATGGACAAAGTGTAGGAGCATCACATGACGGATTCTGCAGGGCCACAGAAGATTTTAGGGCAGTTTCCTAGAGTGTGCCGCTCAGTCACCAGGATGTTATTAGATGTTTTATAAGCATGTGTGCACACTCACACGCATGCACATACACACATGCACACAGAGGCAGGGCTCTCGTTACACAGGAGCCTCTGGTCAGATAAGTGTAGGGCAGGTGGGGTTAAATGAAACTGAAGGATCTAAGTCCATAGGCCTTCTCAGAGCTTTGGCTATGCTCGTATACTTTCTGGTGGTTCAGGAGGAGAAATCTAGAGGACAGCATTCCCCAGTGTCTTTGCCCCACCCCCAGCATCTTGGGGAAGCACTGCCAGTGGGATTCACTGAGTTCAAGGCTGGGCACTTGCCATTGGGTTCAGCGCATTGCAGTCCAGGAGGCCCCTCCTCGGATTACAGATGAGAGCAGTGATGGGCCACTGTCCAAGGCCACGCTGCTGCATGTGGCAGCATCCATCCCCTTGGTTTCAGGTCTTGCTTGATTTCTGTTTCCTCACACATGCCCTTCATTCTCCAGAGGAGAGCAGCTCACCTTCTGAGTTATTCTGCTCAGTTGGGGGTAGAAAAGGCCACCACCCCAGGTGGTGGTGTTTACCAAGCATATGCAGCTTCTTTGGTTTCCAGTTCCCTACCTTGTCGTGGTAGAGGCGGAGCAGGGACTCAGAGCAGGACCTTCTCAGTCACAGGCCCAGTGCCCACCCATGGGCAGCACGGCTCTGCCATCATGCCCAGAAGCCACACTGCATGACCTCCAGGGCTGCCAAGAACAAGCCAGATTCCAGAACAGTTGTTTTTCTTCTCTGTGTTTGCAAAGGAGAAGCCTCCAAGCTGTTGTTTTGGGGGAGGAGGGGTAGCAACTGCTCAGGCCAAATCTATTTCCTGAAGAACAAAAAAGAGTTTTATTTGCCTGTTTTATTTTCTTTATCACCAATAACACATACCCTGCCACACAAAAAATTAAAGCAACTTTTGTCTACTCCATACACACCTTAAATGATTAGCATTTGGCGCAAGGCTTGGGCACATAGATCTTAATTAACATTAGATTCCCTTCCTCCAAGCTTCAAGAATTCCCATCATAGTGGTAAGTTACCCCTAAAATGAGACTAAACTCCTTTAATTCCTTAACTACACCATCTTGGCCTCCTGGGGAATATTATCATTACTCTTTCCAATAGGCTGCCATCCATGTGAATTTTTTGACTGGCTTTGCAGATTTAAAAATCTACAGAGATAGGAAAACTTATGTCACTACAGTTCCAAATCTTCCTCACTTCTATCTTCCCAAATGCTACCTATTCGTTAAGGTCCCTTCCTCCAGGAAACCTGCCCAACTCCTGGCCTCTCCCCTCCCTAGCTCCCTGTAATAATAAGAATGAAGTTGCCATAGCAGTTCATGGTTTGCAAAAGAACCTCCTGGAACCCAGTCTCATCTCAGCTTCACATATGCCCTAGGCAGTGTGATCTGTGCTTTTTCAGGTGAGGAAATTCAGCCAGCTAATTGCCTTGCCAATGGTGCACCTCTGTGGGTGGCAAGGACCACACGCTGGACCCATTGCTCGCACCTTGAAAGATCGTGTAAATGGTCCACAATTTACAGCAAGCTTTTTCTCTCTCTACCTTGATACCCCATAACATTTTTTAAATGTGGAAGAATTAATAGACATACATAATGCAAAGGAAAATGTTCAGGGAACAATTGACCATACAGTCTGTAAAAGAAAACCTGGATCATGGGGCACCTGAAAACCCAAGACGTTCTGAGTGGATCATGCCGGGGGATCGAGGCACCTCTGAGGGTGAACTGCAGCTGGTTGTTGCTGGGCAGCTGGGAGTCATGGCAGGTTCCTGAAGGGCGTGAGAGAGAAGATTGTAAAGTTTGAGGGTACAAAACTGCCCCCGGCAGCAGCCTGATGCAGACGGGTAGGGGGTAGGGACAAGGACTCTGTGATCCACCTCCATTACCTGATGATCAGGGGAGATGCTCCTACCCACGTGTGTGGGCCTCTTTGTGCACGGGACAGTGTGAGCTTCAGGCAGCCAAAGTAGATGCTCACTCACCACTGGTGACCACAATTCCTGAGCAAACCTGAATTCTCACATGTAGACCTCCTAGACCTGGTCCACTCAACACGGGGGGATTGTGGTAAGGCCATCTTCCCCCTCACTGTGGATGGTTGCTGAATGGAAATGTAGAATTCTCTTTCCAGCCTGATGCTACAAGCTATCCCCTAGAGAAGTGGTAGGTGAAGTTGACCAAGGAGGCAGAAAAATCAACTAGAAGTTGATAGCTGTCCAGGGTCCTTTAGTGATGGGGAAACAGCCCCTAATAGGTGGCACATCTTGGGGAGGGGGCGGTGGAGGAGACCAGGGCTTACATGTTTCTCTCTCCCTCTAGCCTTCCCAGCAGTATACACAGTCAAAGTGTTTGTTGAAGGAATATATACACAGTCAAAGTGTTTGTTGAAGGAATAACTCCATTACCAGTTCTGTTAACTGTAGTATCTCCTTGTCTTGTCAGGCTGATAAAGATGTCGAGTCCATACATGAACAACCTCATCATCCTGGGAGGAATGCTCTCCTATGCATCCATCTTTCTCTTTGGCCTTGACGGATCCTTTGTCTCTGAAAAGACCTTCGAAACACTTTGCACTGTAAGTCATTCTGCTTGTTCCAATGGAACGTGATCTAAGGTTTTCTTGGTGACCTCAACCATCAAAAACACACATGCAAACCCAGAAATGCATGAAAATACAGGAACAGGCAGAAGACAGCCCATTCAGCTGTTCACACAATTCAACAGGGAAGTAGGTTGTTGCTTTCAGACCAGATTAGACTTAAGTATTGCCTGTAAAATTAAGATAACGGACTTGACGGCCACCGCTAGAAGATAGCCCACTGAGGAATGACTGGATAACCTAGAAAAGCGAGTGAGCCCTGGCGGTTTTGCTCAGTGGTTAGAGCATCGGCCCATGGACTGAGGGGTCTCGGGTTTGATTCCCTGTCAAGGACACAAAACTTGGTTGCAGGCTCGATCCCGGCGCCAGTCTGGGCACGTGCAGGAAGCAGCCAGTAGATGTGCCTCTCTCACATCAATGTTTCTCTTTCTGTTTCTTCTCTTCCCTTCCACTCTCTAAAAATTCAATGGAAAAAAATACCCTCCCGTGAGGATTAAAACAAAAAACAAAGAAAAGAAAAGCAAGGGAGAAAAATTATCACCCAGGAAAGCATCCATACCTGGGCTCAGGGTCAGGGCCATTTAAGAAGAAACAAGTCCGCCCATTTACCCCAATAACGATCACAGAATACAAGGAGAGACAGACATCTGTATGGGTAACACTGAGTGAGATAGCAGAGAGCTAGTGGCTAGTCTCTACTTTAGTGTTTCTCAGCCATTGTTTCCTCTTGCCCGCCCTAAGGAGCCATTTTAGACATTTCCCCTAATCGTCCCCTCATGAAAATTTAATACCAAAGACATATGTACCATATGTATATCTTTAGTTTCTACATAAAAGAGTAATATTTTTTGCCTAGCTGGAGTGGCTTCGTTGGTTGCACCCCGTCCCGTGCACCAAAAGGCTGCTAGTTTGAGCCCAGTCAGGGCACATACCTGGGCTGTGGGTTTGATGGGGGATTGTACAGAAGGCATTGATAGATGCTTCTCCCTCACGTCGATCTCTCTCTTTCTCGCTCCTTCCTCTCTCTAAGCCTGTCCTCAAGTGAATATAAAAAAAAAAGTAGTATTTTTTCACATTCAAAACCCAGTGTTGGCCCCCTTGGGAACTATATCACTGCCTATGAAAATGCATATACTTAAGGAAGCCAAATAGTGTAACTTATCTACTATATTTTAGAAATATCATTTTGAAAATTAATTAACATGTTTTAAATTGTTGTTGCCTTGTAGTTGTTGTTATTATTTTAAGGAGTTTATACATTTGCAGATGGCAATTGTGTAACACTGACTCTCGTTGGAAAGTATCACCAGCTTACTTTTTAAGATGAGGATGACCAGTTGAGATTTGTTTTTGGACTTTGACTACTGTGATCTCTCCAAAACTGGGTTAGCCATTTGGGCCTCTCTCTGTTGTTCCAAATGCAATAAGTCATCTAATTGTCTTCCTGGAAGATCAGAGCTAGAAGGGATGGTCAAAGGATTGCTGTTGATGAAATTAATCCAGAAGCAGCTTTTTTGTTGTTGGGAACAAGATAGGCCCCTTTTTGTGAAGCAGACTCTTTTAGATTGTAGTTGCTGCTCTAAAGTCTCAGTGTCACGATGGATTGAAAGTTGGCAGGGAGGGGAGAGCAAGCAGAGGACCCCTCATACTTGGTGCAGGTCACCACTACCACCTTTGGGCTTTCTGGGCTGCATCGGATATGTATGCCCTGAGACAGCAGGTGGAAAGGAGGGAAGCCCCTGGGATCTTACGTTGTACATGATGATGCTCCCCTGATTCCTGCAGATTTTTAGATTGGACTGACTCTCAGCAGAGTCAAGAAGTTGTTAATGTTACCAGTAACTTCAGTGTGAATTCTTTAGCAATTAAGATGGAACCTTTCAAACACGGTTCCATTTGAGAAGTGGGTGGTCATGTCCCCAGTACCCCAGTCAGTGGGGTACTCAGGCATCCATCCTTTCTGGGTAGACATGGAGGGCAGTCAAACCCCAAGTCCTGCAGGGCTCACTCAGTTCAAGCTTCCTATTCCAAGTTTTTTATTCCAAGTCCAGCAAGCCCCTTCTACTTTACTCCGCCTTTCTGGTAGTTAAGAAGGTGAATTCAGGAGTCACAGGTCCCCCATGTTCTTGACATCGGGGTGCCTAGAGTCAGCTTCCGAAGAAGCTGAGCTGCTCAGAGGTCTGTGTGGCTATGAACTAGTGATTTTTCCCCCTCAGGAGGGTGACCCTGTGGCCCAGGATGGTGACTTCAGTAGTAGGAGGTCTTTTAGGGAAGGTGTAAAGCCCATGAAGTCTCCTACATTTCTGCATGATTATTGTGCCCTGGGGTGCCTTGCAGTTTCCTAGGTGCCATGTGTGTCTAAGGGCAGCTTTCCTGGGCACCAGTGAGGCCTGAGCAAGGGGCTGCTCCTGAGGCACCCTGAAGAAGCTAAGTGAGAAGAACAAGGATTTCCTCTTTCCTCTGTGTTTGGGGACACCCTCCCCAAGCTTGAGGAGACCATAATGAAAGTGCTACCAGGGGCTAGTTTGGTGCCTTCTAATTTACACAGTGCTCTGATCCCTCCGTGCATCTCCGAGAGCTGGGGGACCCACCTCAGTCTCCCAGCTGAGAATAAGGGCAGCAGAGCTCTGCCCTGTTCCTCCCAGCCCCTGTGCCCGGCTCCCTATCATTCACTGCCTGCCAGCTGGGAACACATTCACTGGCCTGAGTGTGAGTGTTTGGTGCAGAGACTTGAAGCCGGGCCCTTGGAGAGCCTCTCCCTCCTGGAAAGGAGCTCCTGACATCCCTCCCTGCTCACAAGCACAGGCGCTTCCCAGGGTTTGACCCAAATCCCTCAAACACTGGGTGCAGGCTAGGGAACAAAAAAGGGACATCCCCCACACCTGGGTTTTTTCTCTTAATGAAGCCTGACATTCTATTCTGGGAGTCGCGCTCATTTGTGCAAGGGAAGGTTGTCCTGGGAAGCCTGGCAAGGCGGTATGAATAAACCATAAAGTGCTTCACAAATCAGCATTAGCTCCGCACACGAGGGCTCCGGGAGGACGGCAGGGCCGGCTCTCACCACCCCTGAGGATTCATTCATCTGCAGTCAGGGCTGCTTCAGAGGCTCTGCAGAGGGGAGCCACATTCATGACTGTGGGGAAAAGGCATCGATTAATGACTCTGGATTGAATTGGGTCAGCACAGATGTGTGCATGAGTCGTTTCTTTAATTCCCAGTATTGCCCAGGAAGGGGAACAGAAAGCTCTTGAGTTTAGAGCCCAAACATCAGGACCCAATGGGTGCAATTTGGGCTGTGCTCCACCTGCTATTCCAGGGGTTGGCTCCTTTATTTCACTTGCTGCCTTGGTCTCTGTTCTGTCCAGGCCCCGAAGGCTGCCCCAGTGAACTCCCACCAAGGGGGAGAAAGAGGTAGACGCAGGGCCACCTGGTGCAGGGAGCACAGATTGCAAACAACAGCCCTGTGTCACTCCCGCCTCCTGCACGGATTAGCTCTAACCATGGCAAGCGATGAGGCATCTCTGCACCTCAGTGTTGTTATCTGTAAAATGAGTGTGAGAACACAGGATCATCTCATGGTTAAAATGAGCTGATTCAGACAAGCTACGTAAACATGGGGTGACTGAGGGAGTGGGGAGGGGGAGAGGAAGAGGGGTGGGCATCTTTCTCCCCATCACAGTACAATTCCTGGAGCCCCACTTTGTGCTCTGTGGGAAATCTTATAGGACAACGGACAAGGACCACGAAGCCAGCTCCAGATGTGGAGCAGTGTAAGACCGTTCAGCCTGTCCTGCTGCTGCATGCATGCCACCTTTTTTGTTGTTAGCGTTCAGTATAGAAACTAAATACAAAGATAAACCATGAACATCACCTCAGGAGGAGACCTATGGCAGTCACAAGTCGATGCCCCTCTAGAGGCTGTGCCCCTGCTCGGAAGGGCCATTGTAACTTGGACAGGGGGTGGGTGATGTGTGAGCATGCAAGCTGCACACGCACACACAGCTGCTTCTGGGGAAGCAGTTAGACTTCGTTCCCATCCCCCGCTCCTTCTGACCCTTTCCGGAATCTTCCCAGCCTGGTTTCAGCAAGTCTTGCAAATAGCTCCAGCTACACGGTGCTGTCTCCCTGGACACTGTGTGGGTAGTGGAATCACCATAGCAACGTGGCCCCTGTGGGCACAGAGCTGCCTGTGAGGACAGTGCTGGGTGTGAGCCAGAGTCTGGGTGCCAGGGGGGTGAGAAGGCCCCATCCAGCTTACACACTGACCTGGCTCAGGAATCCCAGCTTCTGGCAGCCCAGCGAGGGAGCAAGGTGGGCAGAGAAGGGGAAAGACACCTTCCCTCCTTTTAGAATCATAGGCAGAAACCCCAGCATGAGCGTGGAGGGTGAGGAGGGGCTGCAGTGAGGATGCGGAGACTCAGGTGGGCCTTGGGCTCCAGCAAGCACAGGTCTCAGCAGCTTCAGGCACTCTCAGAACATTCCTGGTGGTGGTGCCATGTTAATGCCCCAAGCCTGTGACCTCATGGAATTCAATATTCTTTACCAAGGCCAGCTTGCCACCAGGCGCAGCCTTTCCTTCAAATCCCCACAGCTGCCTGACAAGGCCAGGTTCACTGCCCCCAGTTTATAGGAGAGAAAACCAGAACTCTGTCACCCATGGCCAAGTGGCAGGATTGAAGCTTGGAACTAGCTCTGTGGAACTACAAAGACATCTGAGATGTTACATTCATCTTTTTTAAAGAAATATTTTTATTTTTTTTTAAAAATTGGTTTAACCAGGAGAAATAGATCGGCTAAATTCTTAGGGTTGTGGTCAACATATATCCCAACCAAAACTTTTGTCCATTCAGATTTTTAAAAATTGAGGTATACCTAATTCATATACCATAAAAATTTACCCTTAAAGTGCACAATTCAGGGGTTTTAGTGTATTTATTGATTCATTTTTTGTTGCATCCCCAAAGTATATCATAGTGGCTCGCACATAAGAGAGTTGCAGTCGGACTGCTTGTGATCAAATCCCAGCTGCACTACTTCCCAGCTGTGTGTTGAAGTTACTTAACATCTCTGGACCTTAGTTTACTCCTCTCTAAAGGGGGGTGATAATAGGGTTGTGAGGGTTAAATGAGATAGTGTATGGAAAGCACTTAGTGTCTGCCACATAGTAAGAGTCAGTAAATGCTAGCCATTGTCACATACATGAATGAATGAATGAATGAATGAATGAATGAATGAATGAATGAGTGAGTGAATGATGGGACTGTGTCTGGGTAATTATGTTCACCTCTGGCCATCGCTAAGAGAAACACTGAGAAAGCAGAGTAAACTTGGGATGAAGAAGAAGCTGGACAATGGGGTTGGTGCTGGTCGACTGGGTGTAGGTACAGCCATGGAGACTTCTGGCCTCAGGTGGCCTTCTCTGCTAGGATGGTCAGGGACAGACTCAGGACCTGCCTAAGTCACAGCCACGCTGCCCTACCTCTGCTGCCTCGAGTGCTGAAAGGGGCCTCAGGACAGGCTGTGAGGGAGGTAAGAGTGACACAGAGGGACCTCTGAGTGCACTCAGACACAGTTCCCCAGGCATTGGACTCTGGCGTAAGAGCTAGGGGAAGCCAGGCCAGCCCAGGGCTGCTCTAGAGGCAGCTCAGAGAGGAGCATGGCTCAGCTGTAGATCTCCCAGCTGCCTCCTCTGGTTGACACTCCTGACTTATTTATTTTGTTACTTTTTATTAAAGTAAAGATATATACACGTAAGTTATAGCTTAATGAGTTTTCACAAACTCAACTCAACTGTGAATCCAGACCAACTGTGAATCATGAACAGACCATTACTAGCTCCCAAAAGTCTTTCCTGTCCCTTCCAGTGACTGTCCTTACACCCCTAAAGGGTGACCAGCCCACCTTTTACCTGCACAGATAGTGCTTCTCAGTGTGCACATGCATCTCCTGGGTATCTCAGTGCGTGTACATCCTGGCTCCGTCGATCTGGGGTGGGCCTGAGAGGCCACATCTCTAACAAGCTCCCAGGTGATCCTGAGGCTGCATCCACAGACCACAGAGTAGCAAGGTCTAGGCTAGAACCTGTGCTTTATCCCTGTGTTTGTCTCTTGGAGACTGTCATGTAAAAGAAATGAAAGCACCAAAACTGTCCCGTGAGGAGCAACTAGGGGAAGAGAGGGGTTCCTGGGCCTCCGCCTGGAATCTTGGGATACAGGGCTGTCCCCTCACAAGAGGTAGGGTTAGATTCTGGGTCCTGAGCATGCCCTCAGCCTTCCACCTGCTCATGAGAGATGAATGAATGGGCTCAGGTGGGTAGCAGCTGGGAAGGCACGGGGCAGTAGGGGCTCAGGCACTGGGCCCTCCAGAGGATGCTCGGATTGTCTAACTCACAAGGTAAAGGCTCTCTGGGAATCCCAATTGGTTTCTAAGTAAATTCGAGCCTAGTAGGAATTCATGATGTTTTCAGTTAAAAGGCCATAAGTATCTGCGATATTTTTTCCCTTGGGGATTTTTTGGGGGGGGCGTTGAAAAATAACCTAATATAATCATGTGGTTTGGGGCTGTTTCAGCATGTGATACCATGCTTTTGTGGCTGGCTGTGGTAAAGTGCTTTGTGATTTCAGAAGGTGGTCAGAAGGCTGAGCCAGGAGAGGCCCACACAGTTTGATGAGGGTCTTGCCTGATAGGTTCAGACCAGCTGAGGGACGCAGCGCCAGGGATCGGCTCTGACAGTGCCTGTTTGGACCAGCTGGAGTGCGGACAGGCTGCAGCTCCCTCCTTGACAGCTGTGGCCTCCCCACCCCCACCTCTTCTGTCCCTAGCCATCCACAGCCTTCCGTGGTGAAGGGCTCCCTCGGCCCTCTGGCTTCCAAAGGAGCGCACCAGGGGTTCCCCAGACTCTCCAGCCAATGGACGGATGATGTCCACCTATCCCACACACCTTCAGTTAAGCCACTCCTGGCCCCTGTCTTACAATTCATTCATTTATATGATAACATTTCCAAGGCACCACTGTAGCCAGGGCCTGCAGGCACAGAGCTGGACCGTGTAGATCGCAGCCCCCAGAGAGCTGGCAGCGTAGACAGGAAGCTGTAGGTAAACAAATAACTCCCATTCATTATGTTGCATGCCCTGATAGAGACAGGCCTAGGGGAGGGAGGGAGTCCAAAGTACAGGGACAAATTGGGGAACTTAAAATAGGTGACACCTCAGAAGGAGCTACAGTCGTTTCTGGAAGTCCTAAAAGATGCCTCTTACTTGCCCACAAATTTCACAGCAACTGCTGCAGTCACCATGGTACACCCACCCTCTCCTTCCTCTCTTGCCCTGGCACCCACTCATCCCCGTCTTTCGTCCAGAGAACTGCCTGGAGACACATGTCAGCCCCTCCCCAGCACAGCCCACACCTGCTGCCACCGCCCATGTTGCGAATGTCACACTTCCAGAAAACTCCCCAGCCTCCAGTGGGCAAGACACCTGCTGGGGTCATGAGGGGAAGAAGAAAGGCCTCTCCTCTCACTCTGTGTTGTTCTGTCACCTGAGCCAAGGCCATTGAGTGCAGCTGTGCGTTTTGTGCACTGCACAAGAGTGTTGGCAGCAGGGGTGCTGGGAGCTGAATTTCAGCCTGTGACCTGATATGTTCTTTGGCTGGGAAGGCCTGAAAGAGAGGGTTCTTTCCAAAAGCGTCCCAAGGGAGTGCCTCTCAGACATTCCTCCTCCCAAAAGGGTGGCCTTTCTTTGATAGGCCCCAAAGTTCCTAAGATGCCCCATTGGCCCTGACTGGGGTCCCAGAACACCCCTGTTTGTGCCTGGAATATCCTATGGCTCCCTGAATTGCTAAAGGGCATTTTCTGTGCAGATCTTACTTAAAGGACCCTGGGCAAGACAGAGCCCCTAAAGCTATTTATAGAGTGTGTTCTTCAGAGATTTACTGCGTTGGGACACATGCCAAATCTCTCCACCACCACCTGCCCCAGGAAGACAAGGCAGGCCCTGGAGACCCCAGGCTGAAGCCAGGTCTTTCAGCTCCAGGGTACGTGCCTTCCCCTTGTGTATAAGGGAGGTCGGGGGCTTGCTTTTGGACAGTCTGGGTCTTCCTTGCCCTCTCACTAGTGATTGCCTGGGGCGAGCAGTCAGAATGAAACAAAAGACCCTTTTCAGAACCTTGGAAAGCAGGAAAGCTTCTTGCCCCCCAGCATCCTGCCAGCCACTAAGTCTTCATCCCCCACTGTCTGACTTCCCAGCCTGGGGCCTGCAGGAGGCCCAGAGCATAGCAGCCCCAGTGGTCTGTCGGAACAGACCTACTGGAGTGGCTGTGTGTCCATTTTCCTGCTTATCCCCAAAAGAGCAGTGAAAGCCCTTCTCTCTGCCAGGCAGCCCTTCCCAAAATCAATTGAACAAGCAGCTGAGCTGAACTGTTCTGGGCATAGATTTTTCCTTCCATTTGGAGATTTGCTCTAATTGTTTTTGTTTTTCTTTTTCCTTTTTCATAGTTGAGACTGAGATGGCATTGCCTGCGACAAGTTCTTCACCCCCACCCCATGGATGTTTGTGTTCGAGGCAGTGTGCAGAGGGGCCCAAGTGCTTTATGGGCGAGGAAAGAAAAGGAACGATGTTAACATCAGAAGAGGAAATATGTTTAAGACTTTGGGAGAAAAAAAGTAGCTGTTTGTTTTGTGCAGATGAATCAGGAGAGACTTGTAGCAGAGGCAACATATTGGAAACAGAATCATTAGGGCCCTTAGAATATTCTGCTTTATTTGGAATCATAGAGCTACACATAAAGGAGACACCTGGGACTTCACCAAATAAAACCTCCCTCAGTGCAGGAAATGCCCCTTTAGCACCCCGATAGGGGGTCCTCCAAGCTCTGCTTAAATATGTGGAGTGACAGGGAGCTCAATACCTCACAGATAACATGTTTCATTTGGGTGGAAGGGACCACTGAGGCCATGAACTCAGCTTCTTTTGTTATTTAATGCTCCAGTTCCCTCTGTGGTCTTCCTGCATGTGCTTGCTCATCTCAACTTGCACATTTCTGGTGACAAAGAGTTCATTTCTTCTTTATCTGGGCCACCCAGCCTGATCACCCCTCAGTGCTGGCTCTAAAGATCTAAAGGTGGGCAAAGCAGGCTCTGCCTGCCAGTAGCACTGTCTCCTGGGAGTGGCAGACGGGTGATCATGTAGATGTCATCTAAGCATGACCAGCACAGCAGAAACATGTGAGGGTAGGAGTCACAAGGAGGCAGCCATAACCTCCCTAACATCTGGGAGGGCTTCTCACAGGAGGTGGCCCATGATTTAGATTTTAGAGGACAAATGAGAACGTGTGAAGGAGATAAAAAGAGGAATGGCATTCTGGGTGGAAGAAATAGCTGATGCCAGGCCCAGCAGCATGAGCCTGTGAGGTATGTGGGGAATACTTTTGCTGCGCAGAATTGCTGGGGTGTGAAGTGCCGTGTGGGGAACGGCAGGAGGTATCAGGTGATGGGGGCTGCACCCTGCTAAGAATATGGAGTTTAACCTGAAGGCTTTCTGGGCAGTGAAGGGCTTAATCCTGGAGAGACCTGCTTAGATTTGCATTGGATAGATGAGCAGGAGGTGAGGCAAAGGCGGGAGACCGCTAGCTGTAGGCTCCTGCGTGGTCCAGTGAGTGGTGGTAAGGAACACAAGAGCAAAAATCAGACATTGATGACGATGCGCCTTCTTTCATCTAACCCTCGCAACCACTCTATGAAGTCAGAGGCTTACTGTTAGCCCCACTCCACAGATGAGGAAATGGAGGCTCCAGGAGGTTACAGGACCTGCCCAGGTTCACACAGATAGCAAGTGATAAAGCCAGAACTTGAACCCATGTCAGTCTGACTCCAGAGCCCTGCTCATGATGACTAATGTGGATAGCGCCGTGGGAACAGAGAGGAGAGGTACTAACAAGAGACGGGAGAGTAAGGTGGCAAAGCCCCAGCAGAAGACAGAGGCCACCCGCTGCTTCACACAAAGAGAGATGTGGGTGGGGTTAAGGAAGCAAAGGGGTGTGGAGGCCCCCAGAGACCAGCAACTGCGGGAAGACTCACCACTCCTGGGTCTGAAAGGGTAAAGAGAGGACTGGAGCCATGTGAGGAGCCAGCTACGGCCAGAGAAACGGCAGGAACGCAGTGGCAGGAGCACCTTCCAGTCTCCCCATGGGGCCTTCCAGATCCAGCCAGAACCAGAGGGCAGGGGGCCCCACCCCTGAGAGCACAGAGGACAAAGGACAGGCCTGGGGTGGGGGAGAAGGAGATGGGCTTGGGTATTGGCTAGGAGAGTGAGTCAGAGGATTCCCGGGGGGACTTCCAGGTCCCTAACGTGGGTCCCTAACAGGTGCACAGTGGCGCCCCTCCCTGAGCTGGGAAGAAGTGGAGCTGCTCAGGGGAAGCTGATGGGCTCAGCTTTGGCTGTGGAGTGTGAAGGTTTTATGGGACACCTACGTGTCACCTAAATCTCCAGGGACGGGCATATGCAGGTCTGGAGCTCAGAAGAAAGATAGGAACGGGGAAAGAGATAAGGGAGTTGTCAGCACAAAAGAAATGGTTGAAGCCTGAAAATGGGAGGTGATAACCCAGGGAGAGCCCTTAAATCGACAGGATTGAGCCCTAGAGTCCACTTCTATCTTCAAGAGATGGCGGAGGAGTGGAGAGGGAAATAACACATCCCTTTTGCAGAGCCCTAACCCGGTGCTGACCCTGAGCAGCGCCAGTCTTGGGTGGGCGGCTCTGTGGGGGTCCCACTGACCTGCTTTCAGTCTTTTCTCTGGCGTGGTTTCCTCACTGTCCGAAGAGCTGTCTCCAAATGGGTCATGACCCCACTGGGATCATCTTGTGGAAGAATATATTACAGCTTTTATTTACTTTTTATGTAGAAAAAATGAAAGCAATTAAGCTTTACTGATATTTAACACTTGGACTCACCCTGGGGCCCGGGCTGGTGGTCTTTATGCAGGAACCCTCCCGGGAGCGGAGTGTTGGTCAATCCGTTACATCAGAGAGTGATGGGGCGTTGCGTTGAGACTCCCCAAGACTATCCCGGCTCCATAATTCACAGGGAGGATTCAGCGTTAGTTGTACTCATAGCCATGATTTATTACATTGAAAGAATATAAAGAAAAATCAGCAAAGGGAAGAGGTTCAGGGGGCGAAGACCAGGGAAAACCAGGTGCAAGCTTCCAAGAGCCTCTCCCGGTGGAGTCCCACAGGATGTTCTTAATTCTCCAGCAACGAATTGTGACAACACGTGCGAGATGCTGTCTACCAGGGAAGCTCGCTACACATTCAGCGCCCCTCAGGGTTATCGGGGGTGGGTCACAGGCCCCCTCTGCCTAGCACAGACCAAAATTCCAGACCCCCAGAAGGAAAGCAGGTGTGTAATATTAACCATGCTGTTTGCACAAACAGTTCGGGCACAGGGTCACCCATGGAGGGAATGATGGGAACCCCCCCAATCTAGGTTCCCAGACAGCAGCTTCAGGGCTAACCTTGCCAGCAGGCCCATCTGAAAACAGTCTACTATGCCTGCAACTCTTTCTGCCCAGGAAATCCTTCAACCATTCTTTGCTTTCAGTATGTGGCAAGACACTCCAGATGCCAGGTTCAATTTATATTATTGAGTTTTAGCTAACCTAAGTCATTTATATCATTGAGTCATAATGAATTTAGCCCTCACAAAATAGACAAGTGGCCTGAAAATGACTACTTAAAAAAAAAAAAGTCAAAGCAAATATAATAATGCTAAGCACATTGGAATGACACTTCTACCCAAAATAAGAGATCTTTGTCAGCCGCGTGATGAGGTAAAAATGATACTATTTCACCCTTTACCATCCTTTTAAAATTTCCATGCTCTGTGTATGTTCCTGTTGAAAATTGTTTTCTGGTAGGAGAACATGGTCAACGTGCATGAAAGCCATTGGTCTTAACAGTCGTGGCAGCCCATTCACTTGGACAGTGTGCTGAGATCACCCAGGAGAGTGTCCCCAGGCCGTCAGCCACCCCCGTGTGTCCTGTCCCTTTGGCAGCTGACTCCTGGGCGTGGATGAACCTGGTTTGGGTTAAGGAGACTCCGTGTGAGGAGGAGGGAGAGTGGCGTGGGGGAGACAGGGCTGGACTGGGACAAGGCGCCGAGTGTCAGGCTCAGCCCTGGCCGGAGCCGTGTGACATTGTTGAGAAAAACATCCTAAATGCTGAGCCTCAGCTGCTTCACCTGCAAAGTGGTTTTCTCACTCAGTGATGGCTCCAAAAACATCACCCTGATTTTTGTTGTTGTTTTGTTTGTTTGTTTTTAATCATATGTACCTTCGCCTCTGGCCTAATAATACAATCTCCGACTTATACTGGTTTGGACTTAGGAGTTTTCAACTTTACGATGGTATAAAAGTGATCCACATTCAATAGAGACCTACTCCAAATTTTGGATTTCATCTTTTTCTGGGCTGAGGATATGTGGTACAATATCTCTCATGATGCTGGGCAGCAGCAGCAAGATAATTTTACCCAACCATAGGCTAATGGAAGTGTTCTGAGCACATTTAAGGTAGCTAAGCTAAACTGTGATGTTCAGTAGATTAGGTGTATTAAATGTATTTTCAGCTTATGATATTTTCAGCTTACGATGGGTTTATTGGGACATAACCCCATTGCATAAGAGGAGGAGCACCTATACTTACTGAATGAACATAAGAAGGAATGAACAAATGAATGAATGAGATGATCCATAAGGTCCTGTGCAACCCTAACAGACTAGGAATGTATGAGCTGGTCATTGAATGAACTCAGGCCTAAATTTGCAATAATTGGCTCCTTCCAATGTTGCAGCTATTGTAAACAGTTTACTTTTCTTGCATACTCGTATTATAATGTGGGTAATAGTGGCCATCCTATGCCCTCTCTAAAGGACTGTGATTCATTCTTGCCTGTCTGATTTCTCCTTGTTTTTAAAATTGAAAAAAAAAGGGCTAAGTGCTCACCTATACATTGTCAGCATCCACGCCTCACAGGTCCATGTTTCTGAAAAATAACTGCAATGCTGTCATCCTTTCTGGATTAGAGGGGTCAGCCTGCGGTCTACCCAGCCAGTTCCTATTTTCACAAATAAAGTAGGAAGAGGACATGCTTTGTCTCTGAAAAGCTGGAGCGCCAAATTTCTGAAAAGGCAGAGTGAAGGGACTCGGAAGGAACATTTCATGTGCTGACAGCAAACCTGCTGCATCCAACTCCACTGGACACCAAGGGCCTGCCCTGTCTGCTCCAACCCAGCTGCCTTTCTCTCTTACCACATCCACCTTCTTGCTGTGCTCAGCTGAGGGACGTGGGGACTTCTGAGAGGAGATTTAGCTCAACAGAGCTGAGGAAAGGCAGAGGAAAAACCAAAGCCTGGAACAAGAGTTCACAGGGCACATGGCTTTTTTGTCCCAGTGAGCAGGAGGCCCCAGTGGCACACAGCCCAGGGCTGGGCCATGATGTGGGGCCCAGCCTGGAGCTAGGCGATTGTCCTGGCTATTGGAGGGTGTCCAGTCCAGCTGGTGAGGGTGAAGTCTGGAGAGGTGGGGCCTGGCCATGATGACAGTGCAGGCAGGGAATGGGCATCCAGGAGGCTCCCAAACCTAACAGATGGTGACTGGCCTTTCCCAGCCTTCGGGGATCCAGGCTGTTGGTGCCTATCAAAGCTGGCAGTTCCCATCAGCCACCAGCCCAGGGCTGGGGATCAGGGCACATCTTTGGCCTGGGGAACAGGCAGCAGCCAGACGGGGCCTTAGTCCTAAGCAGAGACCTGTGGGGCCAGGCTGTCCTGGCACTGAGTAACCAGACTCCTGAGGCTGCACAGCGCAGTAGGAGCCGAGCGGCCTAACCATGGCAGGGGGCAGGGGAGGGCGCATTGCTGAGCAGCAGAATCTGGGTAGCATCAGCTCCTTTCTTTCTCCAAATGCCTGAGGAAATAGGCCCTGGTGGGGAGTGGGAAGGGCAAAACGCTTTTCCTCTGGCCTTCCTCCCTAACTGAGCAGCCCCTCATGATGGCTGGAACTGGTCTGGTGCAGCTGCCAATCAGGTGTACCCCCCAGGACCAGCTCTGGCCAAGTCCCGCCCTGCTCTGCCAGAGTGGCAGGTTTGCTGAGCACTGGAGAAGACCCATAAGCAGGCTCGTCCACTTGTCCAGTCTCAGCCCCTGTGGCTTACTGACTTCCTCTATCCCTTGCCCAGAGCACGGGACCCATAGAAGAGGTTCCTGGGACCGCCTGGTCTCCTGCAGACTCAGGTGAAAAGACAGAGAAGTTAGCGATTATGTTCCCCTCTGCAGGTCTCTCCCCACATGGAAGGCACTCAAGGAAGGAATGAAAGAGGGACAGTCAGAGGGCTGTTCTGTTGCTCTCACTGATCCCTTAGTAGTCCTGGAGCCCTCCATGCCTCTCTCTATGGCTGGCTTCCTTGGGGGACCAACGAAGGCAGGATTTGAATCTCAAATGCCCTCTGTGCCCAGGGCCCTGGGTCTTGGCAAGTGGCTGATAGAACTAAATGTCTATCAAATTGGAAGGTGACTGAAAGACTGTGGATACTAGTAAAACTCTGTGATATGTAGAGCATCTGTCCCCATCATCTAGAGTTCTGTTGGGAAACTCACAACATTGAGGAGGCTGGCCCACCTAGGAGATGCTAATGCATGTGTTTTCTCATGGCCTCTAGGTCAGGACCTGGATTCTCACCGTGGGCTACACAACCGCCTTCGGGGCAATGTTTGCAAAGACATGGAGGGTCCACGCCATCTTCAAAAATGTAAAGATGAAGAAGAAGGTAATCACTCCTGCTTCAGGGTGTCTGCAGTGTCCTCTTAGCATTTATTTAACAGATATTTATTAAGCACCTACTATGTGCCAGGCACTGGGCTGTTTGCTGGGGATTCAAGATAAACACAATCCCTGCCCTGCCCCGCCCCACCCCCTCTACACCTCAGTAACCTGGGGAAATCGGTTAACAAAGGGTTTCCTATGCACAGTGATAAGGCCTCTTTGGGGATATATGGAGGGGGTGCTGGGGTGTGAGCACTCAGGGAAGGCTTCATGTAGGAAGTGTCACTTTGCTGAGTCCAGAGGGTGAGTGGGGATTAGCCAGGCAGAGGCTGGGGAGTTTTCGAGCCTTGTAGAAAGAACCATGTGCAGAGGCCAGGGGAGAGAAGGGTTATGTTCTTATTGCTGAAAGAGGCTCAGTGTAGCTGGGCCACAGGGTTCATGGGGATGGTGCACGAGGAGGCTCCAGGGGAAGGCAGGAGTCATGGTAAGGAATCTGAACTTTTAACTTTTGGGCACTGGGAGCCCTTGAAAGCAGGGAGTGACACAGGGCAGGGACCTGATTTAATCATTCCATGTTCAAAGAGGCTCGTGGAAGACAGGAGTTCTGTCTGCATGTGGGTGGAAAGCATTTGTCACCAATGTGGTTGAGTGTAACCAGCATGCTGACTAAGTTTGACTCTTAGGATGTCAGAGAGAAACTTTCTCCATCACTGTCCTTTTCACTCTTTCAGTGGTGGTGTTCTTCCCTTGTTCCTAGATGAAATTTGGGGCAAGTCTCATGACTTTTGAAGGTCCTCTGGTCAGCAGCTAATATGTGGAGTCCATCATAATATCCAAAACTTCAAACTGCATTCAAAGGCACAGCTTCTCCCTCCCCCAGCTCAGGCCTGTGGCACGCCTGCCACCTGCCCTGGAAGAGGGGGTGCAAGTGGGCTGTTTCTCTCTTTTGCCAGCCTGAGTTTGTTCCCCATCATCCCATTCCCAATGTTTCTGAACCCTCCAGAGTTGGAGCTTGGGGTAGTGGAAGGGGCAGGAATGACCTTACTTGCCAGTAGCTGACATCAGGCTTGCTGGGCCTGGCAGGGGTTAAGCGGGCCCTTTAGACTCACCTGGGTGTCTTTGTGGGTTTTTCAAAGCCCCCATTACTTTCTCTTCAGCAGTGTCCTTGACATGGGTGAGCTACTGTGCCAGTTGGCCATTTGTGGCTTCTTCCTCTGCCCGAGCATCTGCAGTTCCCCCACTCCTGTGCTCAGCTCACCCTCCAGCTTGTCTTGCTCAGGGCCACACAGCCCCCCCTTGCCCTGTGGGCCACTTCTGCTGTGCAGGAGGCACTCATGCATCCTTCACTTCTACAATCTTAAGGATTTGGGGCTGATCCCGCTATAGCAGCCGCCCCTTTTTTTTTGCCCCCTCCCCCACCTCAAGGGCTCCTGGCCAGCCTGTCACCCCCTCATAGGCTTCTCAGACAATAGTCAGGCATCAGTTCATTGGGTCCCCTAGGCTGCAGGGACCCCTGTCAACCAAGCCCCCGAGTGTTCTCCTTAAAGCTTCTCTCTTGATTTGAGGTCAAGGAGGAACCTTCCCCCCACCCCCATCCTCTCATCTTGAGGGCGGGGTCTCGTAACCTCATGACACCTCTTTCCAAAAACCCTCTTTTTTTCTTTTTATCAAATACTACACTTTTTTATTAATTTATTGATTTGAGAGAGAGAAAAAAAGACATTGTTTTGTTGTTTGACTTACTTATGTATTCATTGGTTGATTCTTGTATGTGCCCTGACCAGGGTCAAACCTGCAGCCTTGGCGTATCAGGACGATGCTCCAGCCCACTGAGCAACCAGGCCAGGGTCCAAAAATCCTCTTCTTGATTCAACCTCCCCAAACCCCCCCTCCCACACATACATTTACTTTTTAAACCCCTGATGTGGGTATAACCTGTTTACAAACATCTCCTCTGCAGACCCTGCATTGTGGTCTCATCCCACTTTGGAGCGTGGCACCTGTTGTTCCGACTCTTCACCCCAAACTTGCATGTGCCATCCGGTTAACGAGTTATGAGCCCCATCCCTGTGGCAGACAGCAGGTGTGCCCAAGACCGTGAGGGGCCAGCAGGCGGAGCAGGAGAGTAGGCATCTACTCCCTGCTTCCCCTCTGACCTGCCATGGGAGTTCCCGCAAACCTCTTTACCTTTCAGGGCCTCTGTTTCCCTATCTATAAAGTGGGGACATATTGAAATGGTGGTGTTTCCTGCGCTGATTCTGCCTGGCGCCCAGCGGCACCTCTCGCTCCTCATCTTCACCACCTGCCTCTTCCACTGCAAGGGCTGCTTTAGGAGCTGCTCCCCAGAGTGGAGGGGGGCATATCCGCCCTTCTCTGCCCCCTGCACCAAACTAGGCTGCCTTGAGAAAACTGCAGGCTGCATTTAGAGAGAGGAAAGGGCCCCGCTTGGCCACCCACTCCCCATGCTCATTTGTAGGGCCCCTTCCCTCACTGGGCCTCAGCAGCACTGGTGACAGCTTCCTTCTGTCTGCAAGATGAGAAGCCTAGTGGGCCACCCTTCCCAGCCCTGGCTGCACGGTGCAGTCAAGTGGAAACTACAAGAGGTAAACCAGCCCAGACCAGCTGAAACCAAACTCTGAGGCTGGGGCTGAGCATCAGGAGTTTTTGGACTTTCCCAGGTGGTACCAACAGCCAGGTGGGAGAGCTCTGGTCTAGATCATGGCGACACAGTGAGGCCTGGACCAGCCGCAGCAGCAGCAGTGGCAGCATCTAGGAGCTTGTTGGAAATGCAGACTCTCAGCTCCCACTCTCTACCCCCACCACAGCCCTGAGAATCCTGGTTGGAGCCCAGGAAAATGTTTCTCACCAGCCCTTCCCTGCGATGCTGACGAAGCCAAAGTTTGAGAGGCACCAAGGGACTTCTGGGCCCTCCTGCTCCGCGGCTCTGGTTAGAGAGAGGCGCTGCCACTATGACAGCTCCATCCTGGCTTGGAAGAGTCGCAGTGTCGATTCCTCTGTGCCAATATGTGATTCATCCATATTGTGATCTGTAATAAAGAACCAGCCTTTATGTTCCATTACTCATATGATCAGTGAGCAAGAACACTGATTGTCTGGTAACAATTGACAAAACATGTCAAGGAGACTGTAGGAGTTCAGTTGTCTGAAAGCTCCCCAGAAGAGGAACCGTGATGTGGCCACACCCTGCTGCACTGTCTGAGCCCAGGGGACCTGCTGCACCCCTGGGAGGCTGAGCAACTGAGAGCTCAGGCTGGTGGTGGGCCCAGGCGTCCAGGGAAGGGTCTTATCTGAGAAATTGCCAAAGGCTCTCAGTACAGATTTGGTGACCAGTTTTGTCTGTTGTGAAAACGATTAAGGCCAGATGAACACACCATTCCAGCATGAGAAACCTTTTGCTCTAGGCTTTCTAGTTATTTCAGGGGCAAGTTTGCATTTATCAACCAAATTAGAGGAGGTTAAAGGTATAGAAGAGAAATGTATCTCATACACATATCAGAACCTCAGGCCTGGGAATCAGATTGTTTTGAAAGGGTTGTGGTAGTTGCAGGGCAAGACTGGGATTGAATTATCCGTGATTTTCTTTTATATAGCCAAGATTGGTTTTTATTGTTTTATTTTATTGGGTTTTTTCATTTTTATTTTTAATTTTTTTAAATATGTTTTTATTGATTTCAGAGAGAGGAAGTGAGAGAGAGAGAAACGTCAACGATCAGAGTCGTTGATTGGCTGCCTCCCACAGGTCCCCCACTGGGATCGTACCATGACCTCCTGGTTCATAGGTTGATGCCCAACCACCGAGCCACACTGGCTGGGCTGGGTTTTTTGTTTTGTTTTGTTTTTTTAAATATATCTTTACTGATTTCAGAGAGAGGAAAGGAGAGGGAGAGAGAGAGATTCATCATTGATCCGCTGCCTCCTGCACGCCCCCAACTGGGGATCGAGCCCACAACCCGGGCATGTGCCCTGACCGGGAATCGAACCCTGATCGCCTGGATCCTAGGTCGACACTCAGCCGCTGAGACACACCTGGCTGGGCTGGTTTTTTTAAGTTTAGACTTTTTTATTGAAGTGGACCCCTTAATTTTTTTACTGACACACGCACTGGATGCGTAAGCCCGTGAGTGCAATCATGCGTTCTTCTCATACGGCCTTTTTACCCTTTTCTTCCTTCCCTGGCCCCCTTCCTCTTCCCTCCACCCGCCATGGCCTTCCCTCCCCAAATGCACATACACAAGCTCCACCCATATGGGCACATCTTTAAAGACATTAAAGGAAAAGAAGCTTGTTCACACATGGTAACTTGATGATCCCAAATTCAGTATTTTGATAGCATATTACCCTTTTTTCTAAGGGCCAATCACAAGATCTTGGATTGAGAAGCCTCACTGCCATCTTTATTCTGCCTCTTACTAGGACCGAATTGAAACATTGAGTTGAGAGCAGTAACTCAGAGATGGGACCTTCTCCTGTGGGGCAGATGGGTTTTTCTGAGGACAGAGGAAGTTCACTACAAATATGATTTGATTCTGTTGCAGACAGTAACAACAATGGGAAATGACATTTAATAATAATATCTGACATCTGTTGAACAGTAATTGTAAGCCAGGCTCTGGTAATCTAATGTGGTTTGTGAAGTTATCGCCCCCATTTTGTAGATGAGGAAACTGGCTCATTTCCAAAGCCTGACACTTGACCAGTGTTTGTGACTGAATGGGTTTAAACTACATTTCATTTATTAATTGCAGAAAAAGTTATTGAGTGCCTACTCTGAGTGAGGTTCTATTCTAGGCACGGGATATGGACAGAACATAAATATCCTGCCCTGATATTTGGAGTATGCATGATAGTGAGGGAGACTAATTGTGAATAATTAAATAAATACCCATGCATATACACAACACAAGATCAAGGAGAGGTGATTTAAAATAGCCTTTTTAAAAGAGATCTAAAATTTAAATTTAAAATATAGCACTGACCTGACCGTACAAATTCTGGGCTCCAAAGAATCCTCACATTAGGCAAGGCCAGCTCTCAAGTTTCACCTCACCTTCTCTGACTTCCTTATTTTTCAGCTTTCTCTTCAAAACTCCTCTGTGCTACATCACTGCACATTGATGCCATCACACTTTATTCTCTCTCTGAGGCTAGGAGGTTACTAGTGCTCCATCCTCACTGAGTGAGAGTTGAGGCAAAGGCACCCAGGAATGAGTAAGCACCGGGTTCTGGAATCAGATCTGAGTTTGCATCTTACGACTAGTTATATAATCTTGGGTGCCCAAAGGAAATTAAATACATCCTTGCCTCATTCTCAGAATCTTCCTACCATGGATCCATCAGTGTGATAATTCGTCCTGGATCTAGTAGAGCTGAGGTGCAGTATCACATTTTGCCCCTAGATGTCACTGTCAGGCGCATAAACAGAATCTCTAATTGTCAAAACCCAAGTAATGGTAAACAAATAGCTACCATTTGTTGAGCATCTTCTCTGTGCCAGACACTGTAGCTAGGTGCTCTCCATATTTCTTATTTTACTCTTATATGAACTCTGCAGCTTAGGGCTCAGTGGTCCCAGTTTTAGAGGTGGAAATGAGCCTCACGATGTGCAGCGTGCCCAAGATCACATTTGTCAAGAGCTGGGATTAGAATGAGGTCTTCTAAATCCAAAACCCATGCTCTTCCCTTGACACCATACTTAGAGATGATACATGAGCCTCCCTGCTCCCTGTGTCCCCCTGCTCCTTGCCATTTTATAAATGAGAAATGCAGAATGAGAGAGGAAGTGATTTGCCCAGGATCACACAGGTAGCAAGAGATACAGCGAGGACTCCAGCCAGGTCCACATAATCCCAAATTCTGTCTTTCCACTGTCTTTCCAAAGCCTCAGATTTAAGGCTTTCTAATTTCAGTAAAGCCTTAAAATTAGAAAGACTTTACTATCACATTTACCAAAGGTAAGTTCTGGTGCCCATCTTTTAAGGCCAGCTGTGCCACATGGGTGCCTTCCCATTCAGGCAGCAGCAGAAGAGGGGCTGCACCCACTCAGAAGGGAGATCTCCTCCCCTTTCAGGTGGCTCCCTGAGTGTGGCCCACCCCGTGTTTCTCAGCTCCTTCCCTTCAATGTGCCACTTCTTGTCCAATGTAGACTGTTCAATCCCAACAGACCCAAGGTTTTGTGTGCTGGAGTGTAAGGTGTTCCACACTCCTGCACCTCATGAGCTCTCGGGAGGGAACCAGGAAAAATTGGCACTGCTGAGCAAGTTCAAGGTCACTGTCTCCTGGAAGTAAGACTATGGGAAGAGTAGTCGCCTTTAGTCACATGGGAAAGCTGTGGCAGCGACAACAGGGTCTGGAGGTGCTGGCACTTACCGGTGGGGGAAGTGTGGGGAGGGGGAAAGGACTGAGAGGCTGAAACTGGCTGGACAGGAGGATGCCCAGTGTTTGTGGCTCCGGCATCCTCCTGTCCATCCTGGTAGTCACTGCTCTGCATCCAGCCTCCCCCTTGCTCACCAGGACAACTGCCGTAGCTTCTAACTAGTCTCCTACCACAGGTTCCCGCCTCGGGTCCACCCCTCAGTGCTGCAGATTGCTCCCATCACACCAATGCTGAAAGATGCTCAGACCTCCAGCGGATCCTCCTGAGGTCCCATTATGTCACAGAAGCTGCCCCCCTCCAGCTAGCTCTGTCTCCCACCACCCCCAACCCACCCCACTCACACCCAGCCACACACAAAGCCTCTCACAGAAACTACAGGGTGTTTCAGACAAAAGAACCAGCACCTACAAAGGCCTGAGGGTGAAAAACACAACTCAGTCACACAGTAGGGAGGGGTCAAGCATCAGTGCAGTGCAGGTGTTTGGAGAGTGTTCGGACAAAGCTTGGGAAAGGCTTGAATGCCAAGCAGAAGAGCTCGGCTGGATTTGTCTGTGGGCGATGGGGAGTCACAGGAGACTGTAGACCGGGGGTGACATGATGTAGTCCCTCCCTCACTGCCACCCAGGAAGCTCTCCCAGCTCCGTGATGTTGCAATGCTGCCTCCTCTCCCTTCTGCCCAGCCCCCAGTGGCCTCCAGCTCCTCCCGTGAAGCCACTTCCTCTCTTCCAGCACCGTCTTGTAATCATCCGTGACAGGTCTGTCTCCCCTGCCGACCCTGGAGGGCAGCGCCAGGGTCTGCCCCCTCTGTGTTGCCAGTGCCCAGCACGGGGCCTGGCACCGAGTGAGTGCTCGGGCATGTTTTCTTAGAGCATCGCCCATCGGCCAGTGCGTACTGAGTGCTTTTTCTGGGCCGGCCTCAGACAGGTGTTAAGAATAGGGCCATTAGCAAAAACCAAGCGGCACGGAGCTCACAGTGTAGTAGGGTGACAGACATGAGTCAGATTATCACGGATACAGCATGAAGTGGCTACTCATAGGGACTTCAGGGTAGGAGGGTGCCAGCAGAAAGGTTGGGGAAAGACCTTCCAAGGGTCAGGCGCAGCGTGGGCAAATGCCTGGGGGCTCAAACCGCCCTGGGTGAGCATCACCTTGCCAGCCTGTCCTCGGAGTCCCAAGCCCCTCGGGCATTTCTTCCTTTTGCCCCAAGTTCTCAAGGCTGGCACAGAGTTGCTTAGCTCCCCAGAGGACAAAGATTAGCTGGGTTTATGCAAAAGCATCAGCCGTTCACTAGATGCTTCTGGAAAATCTTAAGGAGAAGGCTTTGCCAACCAAGGCTCGCCCCCAGGTAAAGTGGTTTTGGTGGATTGGATCTCTTCAGCAATAACTCAGAGATACTTTCTTCCTGTTTCTTTTCGTGGCTCAGCTGCAGAGAGGCCCCTTGAGTTTCTATTTCTCCTTTAAAAATGGCTTTAATCATTAAAAGCCAGACCTGGTGATATTTCTTAAGCTTCTGCCTCAGCTTTGTTTCTTTTTCTATAATCTTTTCTAGAACTACTTCATCACATTAGCTTTTATTGGGGGTGGGGGATGGCACATAAACATGCAGTGAGTGAAACACAAGTTAGCTTTGGCACTGACAGCGTTTGTCCCCAGGCCAGTCCCTGTCAAACGGACAGAAAGTGGGGTGGGAATTTCAGTGTAATAAAGATCCCACAGGCTGCAAAGACGGATGGAAGTTATATTTCTTCTTTTTATATTCCTTCATCTCAGTTCAATCCATCAAACTCCCTACTGCGTGCCAAGCCCTGCTAGGTACTGAGGGTACACAAATAAATGTTTACTGAGGAGGGCAGACGTGTATACAACCTAATATAATGTCGGGTTGGTGCTGTAAATATTGTAGGGTATGGACTCTGGAGATAAAAGGAACATGGTTCAAATCTGGGCTTCACCTCTTAGTAGAGGTATTAAACTGCGCAAGTTCTTTAACCCTGCACTAGCCTGTTTCTTCATCCATAAAATGGGAAAGATAATATGTGTCTTTATATATGAGGTGACGTATGTAAAGCAGTCAACCTAGAGGTGGGCACGGAGTAAGTGCTCATTAAATGCTAGCTATTCTTCCTTTTGTTCTTACTACTATTACTACTCCTGATAAGTATGTGAACAGTGCTGTAGATTAGTTAGCTCTGCTGTGGGAGTGAGAGGGGACTTCATAGAGGAAGGGATAATGGATCTGAGTCTTTAAGAATTATTAGGAGTTTGCCAGACCAAAAGAAAAGTGTTTCGGACAAAAGAACCAGCCCCTAAAAAGGAGTGGGAGGTGAAAATCACAGCAGGGCCACAGACTAGGAGTTGCCAGGCTTAACGAAGTGCCACATGTGTGTAAGGAGCAACCAGGCCAAGCTTAGGAAAGACCTTGAATGTCAAGCAGAGGAGCTTGGCTGATTTGTCCTATAGATGATGGAGACTCAGGAGATTCTCAAACTGAAGGTGCCTCCGCTGGCCTGGCCCCTCAGCTTGTACCTGGGAAGCTGTCTCTCACAACCATGTATTCTGCTCTTGCCCTCTGCAGATAATCAAGGACCAGAAACTGCTTGTGATCGTCGGGGGCATGCTGCTGATTGACCTGTGCATCCTGATTTGCTGGCAGGCTGTGGACCCCCTGAGAAGGACGGTGGAGAGATACAGCATGGAGGTAAGTGCCGGGCACCAACAGGAGGGAGGCCTGCGGGGTGCTGCTCCCAGACACATGGGCTGCCCAAGGTGCACTTCCTGAGAAGAAATCAAGGTGGTTGTGGGGAAATCACCACAGGTCCATATGGGCCCACATTCTCTATCAGGAACACCTCATTATTTCTGTTTCCTTGCATTTGAGACACACATTATTTCAGGAAGGCCAGGTATAAGGTCGTCACCCCTGGGGGAGGAAATGGTGAAAGAACTTGTCTAGGTATATTGATATATGCAGAATTTAGCAGAAATGTTGGGCCACTTAAATGAGTATATTTTCTGCACATTGTAGAAATCTCTGTTTATATGATCTGTCTGTCCAGAAACTACATTGCATTGTTATTTTCTTCTTTAAAATAAGTTCCCTAACGAGTGCTACTAGGGATTAAGCAGGCTGAGAGCTCCTTTGAGTTATTGTATGATTTTCAAAGTGATAATAGATTTCTTTTTACACATTTGATATCAGAAATTTGTTGTTAAAATACAGAACCTTACATAAAAGTACTGTTAAACACATATTGGAATAGTCTTGCATTCGGCCTTGCCCTTCACTCAGTGGACTTCCTAGGATGCTCCAGATTAGGGAAGTTCAAGATTAGGGAGGTGTGTTTTTGTTGATTTTCTTTGAGAAACAGTTAAAGACGCACTTGTTGGAGTGAGCTGGCTGCTTGGGTTGTGCTGTATGCTACGATTTCCCTATGGCGTAACAAATTCTGTTGAGAAAACTGGAATTTTCTCCAGTTCTCCCTCTGCATGGTTAGGGAAATCTTTTTGTGGCTTTCAGTGTGAATTCTTAAACTAACCTGGAAATGGTCGTTCTATGCATTGGGGACAGAAGTGTTTATCCTTCTGAAGAAGGTTTTCTAGCAAATAAGGTACCCAGCCCCGTTTGTCTGGAGACAGACAGGGTTTACTCAGCCCAGTGAGAAATTCTGCAGTCGGAGCGGTGGTGAGGATGCCGTCCTGACGGCGTGGATTTAGGAGGGAGATTTAGGGCTGTGCAGCTCCGTCTCCTCGCCTTAGGCGTACATCCTGGGAGGAAACAGACCCAGACAGACCCAGCACTGACCGTGCCATGGATCGGGGGGCAGGAGCTCAGCTGAGGTCATATGGGTAGACAGGCTGTTTCCAGAAGGGAGGTGATTTCTGTTCACCATTCATCTGAACAGGTGGCAAAGGAGCAGTCCTGCCCCCCAATCACCCTGAGGGAATTCCTCACCCACCACCAGGATTTGGAAATGCAGACAGAATGTCTGCACCAGGAAGAGCTGCCATGGGTTACCTGGGCCCCGGGCTAGTGCGGTGATGATAGTCACCACGGTGATGCTAATAGGGGTGTGATGATGATGACAATGATAGCTAACTGTGTGTTAACTCATCGTGTCCTCAGTAACTGTGGAATAGTTGTAATCCCATTCAAATGATGAGGAAATGGAAACCCAGCGAGGTTATATAGCTTACCCAAGCTTACCCAGCAGTTTAGTGGCAACACCGCTGACTGCCCTCTCACCCCCTACCCTGCCCATGCCTTTCAACACGTCATAGCGCTTTGCAGTTTTTAGGGCTATTCATAGGCCTTTAGTCCTTGGCCACATCTGTGAAGCTGGTGGAGCAGGGAAGTGTCTCCACATTATACAGATGAGGACTGGAATTGTAGTCACGGCTGACTGAGGGCCCCGGATGTAGAGAGGGAAGGGAGGCTAAACAGAGCCCGTGGGAAGACCTGGAGCAGGGCAGATGGACAGAAACCGGACCCAGCTGGCTTGATGCTGAGCCCAAGGGCAGGTGAGGACACGGACGCTGTGGCTCCACTCAAGGTTAAGGTTGGGGCCGAGTACTCACTAGGGGTTCCCCAGGCTCCAGCTGTTGGTGGGATGTATATGGAGTCAGCTTGAGTCAGCAGCCTCCAGAAATGGATCTAGGAAGCCTGTCCCCCTGGACCTTTTAAAGGAGATCAGCCTTGTGCAGTCTGATCCCTATAAGTGATGGTTTGCTATCACCCATTGTATCTTTCTTCCGTCCTTTCTGTAATAAGTACTGCTGCTCTGGAGCTCTGTGCATAGAACGCTAGCCCTTGCCATGCCTTCCAGGGCAATGGTTCTCAAACTGAGGAGCTGCGGGCTGCCACAGAAATGCTTCTCTGTGGAGGTGAGAAAACTGAGTCTGAGATGGTGGAGGCTCCTGCCCGGGGCATCCAGACCTTCCCTGGTGGGGCTGGAGGAGAGCCTGCTCTGGCTCTCAACCCACATGCTCTGTCTCTGTATTTCCCTCCAGGTATCTACTGAGATTTCTCTCTGAACCTTTTCTGGTCTGTTCCTCTTTTTCTCTTATTTTAGGGTTGCCCTGTCACTCTGTTGCCATGGTAGCAGAACCCTTTGATTTGTCGACCCACAGGCCTGTCGGTTTATTGTTGGTTTATTGTCTTTTTTCCACCAAACAGCACTAAGCTGTCAGTTGTTTCTGTCAGACACAGTGTGATGGTTGAATGGCGTACCCAGGGGATGAGGTGTCCTAAATTCTCTTCCAGGGACTGTTTTTTCTAGGACCCCCAGCAAGAGAGAAAGTCTACTCTTGGAGGAGAGGTGATCAGAGATTTTTGTGTTCTGTTCTCTCTTCCTCTTATCTGCCTCAGATGCCTTAGATTGCTCTGGATACTCTGAACATGTCTGGATTCCATTCACGGCCCTTGCTCTGTGTTTCATTTTTAAGCCAATGTTCATGCTTCCCCCCTTCTGGAACCTTCTCTGACAAGTAAATGGACTTCAGTACCAGGCCCCTGTGTTACCTCTGTGGATGTGTCCCTGAGTTCCTTGAATCTACCAGATTTACAAGCCTGCCCTTCCCTACTCCCTTCCCTAGCATCCTGAACATTCCTCTGTGGGGACACTTAGCATGCTGTTCATCTGTGTTGAATGCACCCCTTGCCCACCTCACCCACTCCCAGTGGACTGCCAGCTTCTCCAGGACAGGGTGATGGCTGAGCAATAGCCCTCACTGCCCAGCCCAGCACTCCCACATGCATCTTCCATCTTCCACTAGGGAGACAGAGGTGAGCGCTGCAGCCATGGCCTTTGATTTCATGGCACCCACAGTTTAGTGGAGGCTGATAGACATGCAGATAAATAAGCATAATTATTTTAGATCACATAGATTTTGATAAATAAACAGGATGAAGGGTTTGAGAATAACAGGAAGGATAAATGGAGGTGGTCGCCCAGGGAGAGTAATGCAAGTGTCCAGGGGATGAAAATCGGATTCTGAAGTCCCACTGGAGGCATCCCAGTGCCACATCCTCACTCACTGTCATATAATAAATATTTACATAGCTTCTGTCATGTGCCAGGTATATTTCCTCTCAGACTATATCTTGTCTTTTTATTCTCTCAACATTGTCTTTTGCAGAGCATAATTTTTTTATTTTTAATAAAGTCCAACTTCTCAACTATTTCTTTCATGCATCATGCTTTTGGTGCTGCATCTAAAAATTCATTGCCAAACCCAAGGTCACCTAGATTTTCTCTTATTAGCTTCTAGAAGTTTTATAGTTTTTCATTTTACATTTAGGTCTCTAATTCATTTTGAGGTAACTTTTTGAAAGATGCAAGGTCAGTGTCTAGATTCATTTTTATGCACATAAATGCCTAGTTGCTTGAGCACTATTTGTCGAAAATAGTCTTTCTCCATCAGATTGCCTTTGCATCTTTGTCATGAGTCAATTGACTAATATTTGTGTGGGTCTCTTTCTGGGCTCTTATTCTGTTTCATTGACCTATTTGTCTGTTCTTTCACTAATACCACGCTGTCTTGATTATTATGGTTTTATAGTAAGTCTTAAATAGTATCAGAGTTCTCTGACTTTGTTCTTCAATATTGTGTTCGCTATTCTAGGTCTTTTGCCCCTCCATCTAAACTTTAGAATCAATGTGCTGATATCCACAAAGTGACTTGCTTTTGATTGGGATTGCATTGAATCTCAATAGACCAAGCTGGGAAGAACAGACATCTTAACAGTATTGAGTCTTCCTATCCATGAACATGGATACCCTTCCATTTATATAGATCTACTTTGATTTCTTTCATCAGAGTTTTATAGATTTCCTCATATAGATCTTATACCTATTATCTGTTTTGTTAGATTTATACCTAAGTAATTTTGGTTTTGGTGCTAACATAAATAGTATTGTGTTTTTAAGTTCAAATTCCAATTGCTCATTTCTGGTATATAGCAAAGCAGTTGACTTTTGTATATTAAGCTAGTGTTCTACAACCTTGTTGTAATTGCTTATTAGTTCCAGGAAGGTTTTTTGTTGATTCCTTGGGACTTTCTACAGAGACAGTCATGTCATCTGCAAACAATTTTATTTTTTCCTTCCCAATCTGTATACCTTTTATTTCCTATCTTGTCTTATTTTTGTATTTGCTAGGACTCCCAGTACAATGTTGAATAGAAGTGGTGAGAGAGGGCATCCTTGCCTTGTTCCCAATTTTAGGGAAGGCATCTAATTTCTCACTATTAAGCATGAAGTTAGGGTATCTTTTTTTTTGCTTAAAGATTTTATATATATAAAAATTAGCTCTGCTGGCTAAAGCCAAGGGTGCCTTTGGGAAGGTGACAGGAAGGGCAAATGATGATGCAGGCAAAGCTGGGTTGTTAGGCACCTTGTGTGATAAGCAGAGAAGTTAAACCTTCAAAATTAAAGACAATTAATCAGGAAGGAGACATGATCAAATTTGCCCTGCCTGCAGGGTGAGAACAAATGGGAGGGTGAGGCGAGAGGCCCAAGATGGCTCAGAGATGCTTTTTGCTATAATCCAGGCAGGAGCTGATGGCAACTTAAAGCAGGACAGTTGCAACAGGAACAAAGAAAAGTAAGTGGATTTGAGAGATGTTAAGTAAGGGTTGGTGACTGATTAACTCCAAGGGGTGGGGACAGGGAGGCAGCAAGGACAATGCCCAGATCTCTGGCTGGTTGGTGGATGGTGGATCTCTTCACTGAGGCAGGGTACAGCATGAGGAAATGGGTTTGGGAGGGAACATGAGGGGTTCATTTCTGAGCAAAAGGGTTTGGATGATTGGATGCAGGGTCCTAGGGCACAAGGGAGCAGTTTGCCCAGTAGATAGAGACTTGGTGGGAGAGTCAGCACACTGAGGGTGGTTGCTGAAGGAATGAGTGTGGTCACCCAGAGAGTGGTACAGTAAGAAGTGAAAATGTTATCACTAGAGCCCCAGGAACCACTAAACAGTGATTGGAACAGGAGGAGAACCAGGGAAGGGGACTTTAAAGTGGTAGTCACCAAGGAAGGGGGTAGCCAGGAGAGAGAGCCATCCATGGGCAGAGGCACAGGAGAGAATGTGTCCATGCATGGGGGAAATTTGAAGAAGGAAGGAGAAGTTTCCAGAGACAAATGCCCCTAGACCAAGGCGAGGACTGACAGATGCCCCGCCCTTGACTCGGCCCCATGCTCACACTCGATGCTCCTCCACTGCATCTCAGCCTTTCCTTCCTCTGCTTTACAGAGTCTGATGGGAATATTAGCTGTTTCTGTACTTCAGATATAGCAGGTGTGGATAAACCTGTCAAGCATGTTATAAAGGTTTTAAAATGTAATTTGTATTGTTGGCAAAAAAGAATTTTTTTTCCCATTTTTGATCACCTACTTTACTAGTGGCGATGGTGAGTAGGTGTTGGACATACAGGTCTGGAGTTCAGGGAGAGGTGTGGGCTGGAGATGGGAACTTGGATGCAGTGAACATAGAGATGATATTGAAAGCCTTGGATGAAGCACAGGGAGGGGGGTGCAGTGAAACCGATGGAGGAGAGAGAAGGGCCAGGGACACACCAACCACACACTCCAGTGTTTGGAGATCAGGAGAGAAACAGCAAAGAAGACCTGTAGGGAGAGCCACAGAGACAAGAAGAAAATCAGATGAGTTTGGTTTCTAGGAAACCAAATGAAGAAAGTTTCTAGGAGAAAGTTTTGATGAAGTATATCAAATGCTGTTTTTAGATCAAGTAAGGTGAAAACCAAGAATTGACCCTGTGTATGTGTGTGTATACACACCCATCTGGGACTTTTTTTCTTTTAAGGAAAATAATTTGAGCTAATTTCCCCAAAAGTAAAAGCAGTGCATACTGATGGTGTGAAAACAGCCTTCCTTCTATACCAAGCCACCACCTGCGCTCCACTTGGTCATTCTGAAATGGTTTGGAAGCAGAGTCAAAATGGCAGACAGCACTCAAGGTCACTGAGCACCCAGGAGAGCTACAGGGGAGCCACTGAGGCAGCACGCTGAGGCCACCTGCACTCCCTGAGGCCTTCCCCATCTGCTTCCCGGGCAGGCTGCAAAAGAGATGGAATTAGGTGCTGTACAGTCACCCATGGGAGCCATGTGTATGGTATTCACATACAGAAATGGCAGAATGCTGTTTCCGCAGGCTACCAAGCAGCCTCCATCAAGAATTCCTTGCCTGCTGGGTGCTGGGCCTTCCTGGCTCTTTGGGCAGTGGTCAAGAATTCCTTGCCCACTGGGGCTTCCTGGCTATTTGGGCAGTGGTCAAGAATTCCTTGCCCGCTGGGCCTTCCTGGCTATTTGGGCAGTGGTCAAGAATTCCTTGCCCGCTGGGTGCTGGGCCTTCCTGGCTATTTGGGCAGTGGTCAAGAATTCCTTGCCCACTGGGGCTTCCTGGCTATTTGGGCAGTGGTCAAGAATTCCTTGCCCGCTGGGTGCTGGGCCTTCCTGGCTGTTTGGGCAGTGGTCAATAATTCCTTGCCCGCTGGGTGCTGGGCCTTCCTGGCTATTTGGGCAGTGGTCGAGTTCAGGGAGTCTGGGACAGAGGAGTATTTCAAACTGCCCTCCATTCCACACTTTTACCATCCTTTTTTGTGGAAGCAAATGGAGGATTTGGAAGTCATGGACTACACTTGGCTTTGAAACTGGTGGCTTATTCCACTTGTTTCTATGGAAACAGATATTGGGAGAGGCAGATACATAGAGTTTTAAATAAGTTTAACTCTTATCTTCTACCTCCCTCTACAGTTGCTCTAAAAAGTCCTAAAGCAGACACTTTCTGGAAACATCAGGTATCTTCACAAGCTTGTCCAAGCCCCATCTTGCTTTATTCATTTTGAAATAAAGAGACATCAGAATGGCCTGGGTGAGCCAAGTGCTGAGGAGCAGGATCCACTCTGCTCTGTGGGCTGCTCACTGGCAGCCTGGTGGCCCAAGGCTTGGATGCTAAAGGTCATTCCAAATGATAGGTCATCGCTGCCAGCCTTGCATAGTGGGACAGGTCTTTGTCATTCATAGTCATCCACAGGGTCCTGGGTGGCCAAGCTGGGGGCCCAGCCAGAGGCAGACCAAGTTCCAGGCAGGGTAATGAGGACCTCTGGTGGGTCTGTTAGCCAAAGGCCACCCCGGTTAGCCCAGCTCCTCTCAGGAAAGGGCTGCACCATCTAAACTCGGATATCATTCTCCTGTTGAAAACCCTCCCCGTCTGCCCTGGCCGGGTGGCTCAGATGGTTGGAGCATCATCGGTGCACCAAAAGGTTGCGGTTTCACTTCCCAGTCAGGGCACATACCTAGATTGCGGGTTCAATCCCCGGGTCAGGGCCCGTGTGGGAGGCAGCGATCGATGTTTCTCTCTCTCTCCCTTCCTCCCTCTGACATCAATAAAAAGCATATCCTCGGGTGAGGGTTAAATAGAAAATAAATTCTCCCCATCTAGAGGAGGAAGCCCACACTCAGCAGGTCAGGAGGCCCTCGAGGACCTGGCCCCGTTTCCCTCCCGGCCTCATCTCGGCCCCCTTCCTCACTCGCGTGCTCAGCTACCCTGAGCTGTTGCCACTTCACAGCATCACGCTCTCCCTGACTCCATGCCTTCGTGCGTGCTGTCCTCTCCGCCCAAAACACCCTCCTCCCCACCCCAGTGTGCCATCTTCATGCAGAAAATCCCTACGTGCCCTTCAACAGGCAGTTTAGGAGCGCCTTCTCCAGGAGCCTTTGGACCAGCAGGCTGCCTTGGATGCCTCTGCCTAGACCCCCACCTCACCCTGTTTGCCCCTCATCTGGCCACACCACTGGTATCTGTCTGTGCACCTGGCCCCCCAGTCCATGACCTCCTCAAAGGCCAAGGCCATCTGTGTGTCCCCAGCACCCAGTGGCAGGGCCTGGCTCAGAGTAAGTGCTCGGTAAATATTTATTGAATAAATTGTTCCCTCCACCTGGAACTCTCTCCCCATGCCACCATATGTCTAACTTCAACCCATCTGTCTGGGCCCATTAAGCCGGATTCTCTAAGAAATGTCTTTGCCGAGTTGCCATTTAATTTAATATTACGCCCTCACCTTTTATCAAGGGCCCACTTATGGGGCTAAAGCTGCCAGTTGAAGAATGATTCAGCATCTTCTATAAAGAACTGTTGTTCTGACTTAGTGCCCCTGAGATAAAGGGCCACAGGATAGATCCCAGCGGAATTCAGCACCAGGAAACGGGCTGTGCTCTCCCCATGAACTTGTGTCTACATCCTTCCTTCAATCAGGCAATCATAACTAAATAAGCCACTCTTTTCTTTTTAACCTTGGCTGCCAGAAAGTTGGAGCCAAATTCAACACTCTGGGCAATGACCATCTTATCTCAGGTTCCTAAGGATTATCTCTTCTACTGATCATTTGTGTTTATTTTTCTAACCGTCCTGTGTGTTTGGGCTTTTACTGTGTGCTGCCTCAGGCCCTTTGGGAGAGGCAGCAAGATGTAAATTCCAGATTAAGTTATTAAAATGAGAATGCTAGGTGCGATTTAATTGGAATGCTATGCCAGAGAGACATTTTAAGGATGTCCACAGACATCGGCCTTCTGGCACAGGTCCTGGCTCAGCCCAGGCTGTAGTCAGCATTGTGGACCATGTGTGGACAGAAGGGCTCCACCAGCCACAGCTGTGCTTCCGGAGCATCTCGTGTTAGAGGCATCTTAGGTATGCAAGTGATTGAGTTTTATATCATGTTCCTTGTTGGCGTCCCTTGTCCCTTCCAGACTCACTTGGGCTCCAGAGGCCCCTCAGGACACAAAACAAAAGACAAAGCAGCACCATGGGCACCAGGAGACAGCCCTGAGGCCCTGAGGTGAGAAACTCTGGTCTCTGCCTGTCTGGTGCTCTCCAGGGGATGGGCTGTTTACTAGAAATTCTCAAGTCCATGGAGCTGTCTGCAATCCTGGCATCTTCTGACCACTATGTGTCTTGGTAAAGCCATTCCAGTTCTTGAGCAAAGACAGCCTTTACATTTTGATGATTTTTCCACACATTCAGTTTGAAGAAATTTGTTATAGCAACCCTAGGAAACTAATACAGTGAGTGACTTCGCTTCTGAGGGCCACAGTTTCTTTATCCATAATATGGGTCTGGACATTAATAATACCCACCTCCTAGGGCTTTGGGAAGGATTAGAAGGGATCGTGCCTGTGCCTAGTGTGTCAAGGGTGCTCAATGAATGTTAGCTATTATAGGAAGCATCATTTATTATCTGGCCCTTGGCCGCCCTGCTTCTGAGCCGTCTCATCTTGTCCCTCATCTTGCTGTGTTCCTGTATCTGACTCCTTGTCACTGGGCCCCCTGAGACCAGACAATCATGGTCCTGGCTCAGGAATCTCAAAGGAATCGAATCCGACTCCCAGACACAAGCTGCAGACCCCCTCCTCTGAGCTATTATCACCAGAGCTGCCAGAGCGAGACTGTGAACATCCACCCATGTGTTTTAATATTTCACCCAAGAAGTCATTTACATGAGTCAGACACAGAAGGCTCAGAGAATTAAATCGAGAAGGGTAACTCCAGGCTGGAGTGAGTTCTGCCAACGGGTATGGAGGATTTTCCTGTGTCCGCTCATCTCTTTCTTTCTTATCTGCGTCTTACAGCAGACAAGAAGCCAGCTGACGAGAGACTGCATGTTCGTACCAATTATTAAAAATATATGGCAGGCTTCTGGAAATGCATTCCCATGCCAAGGAAATGGAATGCATTCACCAACCAGGCTCCGGCACTGTGAGCTTTGGAAGAATGATGGGTGGCCATAAACACTGCGATCTAAGGTTTTGATCCATGTTCTGCCACTTCCTAGCTGTGTGACCTTGGGTGAGTGACTCACCCTCTCTGAGCCCCAGTGCCCATAAGGAAAAATCCATTCCTGCCTCACAGGCTTACCATGAGCAATAACTGGGATAACATGTTCAAGTACCTAGCACTAAACCTGATACACAGGACTTCCTAATGATGGCTTCTGTTCCCACTCCCCGGCTCAGAACTTCCTGACTCCTTAAGGAAATTAACAAAAGTACCTTCCAGCCCCCCAGGGAGGTCTTGAGGAGCAGTGCTGCGTGTGGGGTAGATCTACATCTTCCAGGGCACTTCCACCGACTCCACTTATTTAATCCTCACAGTTACCATGAGCAGTGAGTCCTGTTCTCATTTTGCAGGTAAGCACCTGGAGGTGCAGGGAGTCAAGGGATGGGCCCTGGACCACACTGGTAGCCTGAGCCCAGGGACAGGACCATGATGTCCTGTTAGTGAGATAGGCAGAGGCCTAAGGCCCAGGGCTCACAGCAAGTGGATGTGTTGATGAGGGAGGCATGGTAGCCCCATTACTCTGCAGCTTCCACCCTGAGAGCCAAGGAGGGGGAGGAAGAGAAGGAGCCTCCAAGGAGGGTCATTTTTACTCTCTTAACAGTCATTTGTCTGTGTAACTCAAGGTTGACTCAGAATTTCAGAGCTTGGGGTGAATTAAGAAATCACCCAAATAAACCCCTCATTTCTCTGATGGGGAAACTGAGGCACAGACTCAACCAAAATCCCAGAGCCCCAAATCCCAGAGCCCAAGACAGTTGATGAGCTGCCATCTTTCACCTTCCTCAAATGTCTGTTCCACCTTCCTGCCCTTCCTCAAAATGCCTCAGGAGCCACGCACAGAGAAACGACACGAGGGGACAGAGTTTGGTCTGCCTTTCTTCACGAAGACTTTGAAATTTTCTCTGAACTTATATGTTATTGGGGAGCTTTTTCTGGGGTGGATTGCCATGGGGGAATAATAGTAGTAACAGCCAGGTCCTGGTCTAGGGGCTTTTACACATTCAATCCTCAAAACTATGAAGAGGTGCTATGTCTAGGTCCCTTTTACAGATGGCAACAATGAGGTTAAATAGTTGCAGCAGGTCCCATCATTTGTGAGTGACAGAGTTGAGACTAGAACTCAGGCAACCTGACCCCAAGGCTGGCATCTTTAGCAAACTTGCCTTAGACCACACCGCCTGGTATGGGCCCCCTGTCCTGGCCTAAGCACCTCCCCACAGTCTCAGCGCTTGGTGGGCTGGCTGATTGCTTGAGCCGATTATTTTGCCAGGGAGAAGGTCGACAGCAAGTTCTGGGCCCCAGCCTCACTGGTATTTTTGCAGTAAGTCAAGGCCTATTTATTACTCATAGAATATTTTGGGGTCTGTGAAAAAAAAGAAATGCAAAATTTCATTTCACTTCCCTGCTACACTGCTAATTTTTTTTTTTTTTTTAAATAACCCTCTCTTATCAGCCTCCTGGCAGCTTTTGAGTTTCCTGTGCATGTTAATTACTTTATTAATTACGTTGATATCTTTGGTTCTGCCCAGCATATCTTGGTGCTTTTTGTTTCCAATGTGCACCCATTCTGCCTTGTTCATTGGCATATGCATGCCCAGTTTCCGTTTCTAAAAGGGATTCTTTGAGCCTCGGTAAGCACATGGCTTTCAATTAGTCATGCAATCCTCATTCCCATTTTCATCTCAGCCACGCCACTAATAGAGTGTTTTTAACATTCTCCCAAATAGAGGCGCATTGTGTGAAGTTTCTGATATTGTTCCTCAACCCTGTTTTCTCTCCAGGCTACAGCTCAGAGAACCCCACAACCCAGGACTGAGTGACTTGAGGAACAGGAAGATGGGAGGGGGAGGGAATTGAACCCTTGGGTAGACAGAGATAGGGCTTTGTGATATGAGCCTGGAAGGTGGCCTGGGACCACATCCAGGGAGGGCTTAAACTGAGAATTTCAGACTTTATCCTAAAAGCCAACATCCTCCTAAAGTATATGATATAGAATATTAATCCCATTAGCTGTCCCAAAATAAAAGGGAATGGGGAGATTTCATGTTCCAAAAGTTTAAGAAGTCCCAGAAACTATACATCTGCCTCTTGGGCTTTAGCAAGTTAAAGGCTCTGAAAAGTCCTGCAATTTAATATTTTAACTAAAAATTTTAATTAGCATTTCCCAAACTTCTTTGGCCATGGAACCCTTTCTCATGATGCATGTTTACATTGACATATCCTGACGACTCTGAGGAAGTGCTGCTGGAGGCTGATGAGGAGCCTTGGTGGGCTTTGAGCAGGAGGGAGCGTGCTTAGACTCTGTTTTAGAAAGGCGGCTCTGGCAGGCTATCCAAATGGGGGAGACCAGAGGCAGGCAGAGAAATGAGGCAGGCCCTGAACAGTTCAAGCAAAACGAAATAAGGATCTGAACCAAAATTCCAAATGTTTCAATGTTTTCTTTCCATTTTTTTCAAGATGCATTGTTGTCTTAAAATTGGAAAATCAGTGTTGCTATAATAAATCAGAGCACAAGGATTTTTCTCAGGCATAAAATCTGAATGAGAAAAGCAATCTGCAATCTTCCATCTTCAGAGGAAGCGTTTAGCCCAACAGGGTGTTGGAACACAATAGCCATCTGTCTCTGCAAATCGCCAGAGTTCTTCAAGGCTTTCCAATCAGACAGACCCAGAGTCGGGTCCTAGGTCCACACCTTTAGTGGCTCTGTGACCCTGAGCAAGTGGCTTCACTTCTCTGTCTTCATTTTCCCATACAGTAAAGAGAAGGAATAATCCTGTTCTCACAGCTTCAAGAGTTGCATGAGGTGACATGTGCAAAGTCCTTAGCATTGAAACAAATGTAATTGCCCTCCTATATTAGGATAGGCTGGGCCAAGCTGCGGTAATAAAGAACCCCAAAATCTCAGCAGCAAAATGCATCAAAGGTCTATTTCTCTTTCAAAGTTTGCTTATAAATCTAGGTGGCCTCCAGGGGAACCATCTTCCTTGAGTCAGCTTAGTGATCTGGGCCCAAACATGAAGCAGCACACACAGATCTCGTGACAGCTTTTCTAGGCTTCAGCCCACAAGGGTCAAATGTCACTTCCTCCCATAGCCCATCGGCCAGAATTAGTCATGTGACCCCCTAACTGAAAAGAAGCTGAGAACTGTGGGTGAGCAGATGGGATGACAGAGGAGTGCCAGCCTCTGCCACTCCTTCATTCCCTTTGGTCAGCCCACCAGACCTCTCTGTGCTTCAGTTTCCTCATCTGTAAAACAGGGCTGATACTTCTGTACTACCTTGCATGGGATTGTTGCGGGGGCACACATGATTACGTATGTGGAAAATGCTAAGTTAATGTTAGAGGTGATTATATGCTTACTTTTTGCTGTGCCAAAGCCATCTCACATCTTTGGTTCATAGGAAAAACATACAACTTCAATTGTCTTTAAATCTGCATTCCTGTTCTTATCCCTGTCTTATCTCTGGATTGGCCACTGCCCCCCTCTAATTTGGGTCTTTTTAATTTTTTTGGTAGGATCATTAAGGCCACTTACCAGTAGCCTTTGGTAGCCTATTTTTGGAATTGCATACTTGGTGGCACAACCTGAATGGAAAAGGAGACCCTGAAGTGTCGTGAGGGATGACAGAGCCACCAGTGCATTTCTCCTGGGCAGCAGAGAGGACTGTCAGGGGTTCTGCATCATAGGATATGTGGTTCCTTAGGTCCCTACGGAACACCAGACGCCCGTGGGCATGTGTGTGTGTGTGTGTGTCCCAAGCACCAGTAGTCCCTTAAACGTGGACAATGAAAATGTGGACTGCCAAGTTCCATGGTGTAATTTGGCTGCCAACTAACCAGTGAAAGCTCAGGGGACAGCCCCAGGTGCATAGGGCTCTAGGCACAGGGTGGGGACACCCCTCTTGCCCTACTCAGATCTCCTTATATTTTCATATGGGCCCCAGATCCTGTGGAGATAGTGACAAGAGGAAGTGTGGCCAGGATGGGGAAAGAATAAGAAACTGTGCCATGTAGGAAGGATTGGTGTCAACCCAGCAAAGGGAGGGCTCAAAGGGGCACTATCACTGTCTCTAAGCCTCAGACAGGCTGTCCTGGGGCCGAGGGAGAAGGCACGACCTGCAAGCCCCGGAAGACAAAAAGCCAGGACCAGTGGGGAAAGTTCTGGTGATACAGATTTCAGCTTAGAATGAGGAAAAATGTTCACATTGTAGTCTGACCTACCCCAAAATGAACTGGGCTTCCTTAAGAGGTAGTGAGTGTCTCATCACCAGAGGTGTGCAAAGAAAGCCTGGACGAACCCTTGACAGGGACTGCACACTAAAGAAGGGAAGTGAAAGAAGACACTTGAGTGACTCTCTTCAAGCCCCAAAGTTCTGTGATTGCACAAAATAGAGTAATTGAATAGTGTGACCTCAGAAAACATTATATATATTTATATTTATGTTTATATTTATATTATTTATTTGTTGATGGCTGTGTGTGGGAGGAGTTGAGAACAGCTTTGAAGTTACAATGAGTTGGAGCATCGCGCTCCCGCTGGAAACTGCCTCCTTGGTGCAGAGGAGAAAGCTCTGGCAGGGCACAAGGAGACTGGCCAGAGACGAGCCTGCGCAGCGAAGGGGGCAGGCACGCCCGGGGGCCGGGGCTGCCCAGGGCCCAGCCGGCAGCGGCAGCGGCACCGCTTGCAACGCCCTATTTTGGAACAGTCTTTGCAGCGCTGCACCTTGGGGACTCCCAACCCCGTGCGTCCCTGCACGATAGCAGGCGGACGGACTGGATGCTTTGTTCTCCGCGCTGCCGGGGCGTGTGTGTCTGGGCAGGGCAGTCTTTTGTCTTCCCGGCTCTCGCTCGACGCTCAGAACAACCCTCAGAGCAGGTGACTCCAGCACTTCTCAGAGGAGAACCTGGGGTGACAATGAGCATGTGACGGGCCTGGGTCAGAGCCCGGTCCGGAGGCAAGGTAAGTGGCTGTCCATTACACCGGGGCACTGCGGGGTCGCCCTGCCGCCTTTCAGCCAAGGGCAGGCTAACGTCTGAGCCGCAGCAGGGAACACGAGAGGGAACACTTGAGGCTCGTCCTGGCAGCCAGCTTCCTTTCTCCTTGCTGAGCTGGGACTCCCAGAATTAGCCAGAGTTTCAGGGAGGAGTGTGAACAACAGAAAGGGCCCTGGGCAGGGAGTCAGGACACTGGGCTCAAGTGCCAGGTCCTCAGGTTTCTTGCTGTGACCTTGGGCGAGTTACAGCCTATTCCTGGGCTCAGTGTCCTCTATGCGAAATGGGAACGAGACCGATGGCCCTACTCCACTTTACCCAGGGTTGTCAGGCAGCTCTAATGACATTGAAAACCTTTAGACTGAGCGCACGTACACAGCAGTGGTGGACTGTAGTAGCTCTGTCCAGGATCCCACAGGCTCCAGCTTCCTAACTTAGAGCATCTTCGCACCCTATTCCTGTCACCTTCCATTTCACACCAAACTGGGCTTAGTCTTGACAGCAGGGAGTCGCCGAGAACCACCCGCCAGGCCGTCACTGAGTGAGCAGCAGACCCTGTGAGGGGTTGAGAGACACACTGTGGGCAAAGCCAGGCCAGGGCTGAGAAGGGCCAGCTCAGCTGCCTTGGGGTCTAGGCTGGGGGGTCCAAGGCTGGGTAGTTCTGGATTTGTGTGTAAAGCCAAGGTTTGGGGAGTTAGGCAGACATGGGTTCGACTCCAGGTCTGTATCAGAGCTCACTCCTGTGGCGATTACTTGGATGAAATGGGACAGTGTGTATGATGCTCTTAGCCCAGAATCTGGTACACGGGGAGCGGTCAGTAAACGTGGGTGGGGGCAGGAGACAGAGGAAGTACAATTGGTGGAAGGGATGGTGGGGTTGCTGAGAGGGGAGGGGCAAATGCTGAACACGGAGATCTCCAGCAGGAGGCAGTGGCCCTCCCCAGAGAGAGGCAGGAAGCCCGGGGGCCACAGGGGGCAGGGTTGGAGGACCTGGGGAGATTTCAGAGATGGAAGAATGGGTGCAGTGTACACAGTGGTGTAAGAGGGGCCATCCCAGGACCAGGACACAGCACAGCAAAGGACCGGGAGTGGACGATGTGGGGCCTGGCCACGGATGAGGTTGGCGATGGGAGTCGAGGGCGGATTGTAGTATGTGGGGTCCAGTTGGAGAGCGACCAAATGACTGTTCCTTCATTATGCTCTGGTTTTTGTTCATTGTCAGGGCTTAATTAACAACATCTCTAACAACATCTCAGAATCTTACTGTATTGTATTGGCATCTGTAGGACACAAGTTTCCCTTCTCTTCATTCCCTTGTGTCTCCCTTTGCTCTCCTTTCATTGTTCTGTTTATCCCCTGCCCACCTGGGTGAGCGCCCCAGAGCCGCCTCCTACCCCCCAGGCCCTGCATGGGACCCCCTGCCTCTGCCTGCAGCCCACACACCAAGCTGTGTGGGGTCAGGCCTGTCCAGGTCTGCAGGAAGAAAGTGTGGTTCTGCTCTCGGGGTGGAGGTGGCCTAGCCACAGTCAGTAGTTACCACGTGCGCCCTGGGAAACACGGGCCTGCAGATTTCTGCCCAGCCAGGTTGGGGCTTGAGGAATCCAGGCATCCTGGTCCTGGTGAAAACCAGACTCCAGGAGCAGAGCCTGGGAGACACGTGCTTCCACCTGGCACCACCCATGGATTCACTGAATGTTGGCAGAAGGGAAAGGGCTTGCTTGCTCGAGATTGACCACCAAACCTTTCCACTCAATAATGCTGCTTCTGCAAAAGTCAGGTGACCATGTGAAAAGTTAACCTGTATTTCTGTGCATCCCAATGTCATCTGGGGTCTCTTTGGGTCTTGAGATCCAGAAAGAATTGCCTCACACCCGAGGTGGGGAGGCCCAGAACATCCTGAGCCTGCTGGAGAATTTGCCTTCCCCAGCCTTTCCCATAGCCAGTTCCTGGTTCACAGACACTTTTCTCTTCCACCCACATCACCCAGGGCAAGTCTCAAGCCCTCGGCCGGGTTCGCCAGCAAGCATCCCCTCTTGCTATCCAGCATTTCCTGAATTTTAGTAGAATTTTAGAAGGCACAGAGTCTGAGGGGAAGGACCACGTGGCCCAGCCAGCTTCCCTCCTTCTCCTTGCCCCTCTTTTCTCTCTCCTCTTGATGCTCTTTTCCTGCCTCCCTTTCCTGGTTCCCACAGAGGTTTGGGCCCCCTCGGAACACTGGGTGCCCATGGCAATGCCCTCCAGAATGATCACTTTCCTCCAAAGTTGTGGCTCTCCCTGGGGGGACTCTCATCGAACTGCATCTCCTCCAACACAGAGTGCAACGGGGCGCCTTCCTCACGCACATTAGCTGCTCTCAGTCACCACTTAGTCTCTCCCCAGTCCTTTACCAGCTTAACAAGAACAGCTGTCACGCTTACTTCAAAAATGTCCTTAAAATTAAAAGCTTTTCCAGGCATTCACTTGACTCTGGAACAAGGACTGGAGACGTGCTGGACCGGCAGCCCAGAATCGGGACAGTGGCAGACCGCCCAGCTCATGAGCAGGCCCAGTGTCTCATTTCCAAAAGGAGCCAGAAATCTGGGTGTTCAGGCGAAACCACCTGAGTTTTAAGTACTGACCAAAACACCCAGGAAGCAGTGGTGCCATTGCCCCATTCACAGTGTGCCTCGTGGAAGTCCCCCATGACCCAGCCTCTCCTGGCTTTGGATTCAGCTGCGATACTTGTGAGCTCTTCCTGCTCCAGGTTTGCCCCAGAGGCTCACCCCAGAGGCTCCTGACACAGGCCCAAGGAGAACAGGGGCACCCCTGAAGGCCCACCTCCACAGGCAGGGGAACAGAGCAGGTCACAGGGAAGGGAATGACAAAATTGAGATGCACCCCTACCTGCTTTGCAGGAAAGAGGTCTGACTTGGCTTTGCCTCTGACTTGCTGTGTCACCTTAAGCAAGTCTCTTGTCCTCTCTGAGCCTGTTTCCTCACATGTAACATGGGTATAAAATCTCTGGCTCCTTCACCAGTCTGCCCTGAGGTCAAAATCAAAGAGAGATCCTAGTATGAGGATTTATGAGCTGCAAAGTGCTAGGAATGTTAGGACCTATTACTGCACTTGACAGCCCTTAACTTCCCAAGGGAATCCCCACCCCAGCTCTGACCCTTATACAGCCACAGAAATTCCTGCAAGATTCCAAGGTCAAATTTAGGATGCCTCTCTGAACAGGACCAGGCAGGGATCTGCTGGCCCACTGGTTCTAATGCTGAGCACGGGTTCCTTGCCCTTCTCAGCCAGGGCCCAGCCACCTCTCCCACCTCATGTCTCCTCCGTAAAGCAGACATCAGGCGAGCAGCTTTGGGCCCCATACTGCTACTCTGGAAGCCGCCCCAGGAGCACCTAAGCAAGGTGCACAGCACCAGCAGACTGGTAAGTCCAGAAGTCAGAGGGCACCGTCCTCCAGCTCCAGGGGGCTGATGTGGCAGTGCCCAGCATAAGTCCTGATAAATGTTGGTTGGCGAGCAGCCCACAAGGCTGGCCCCTCTTGTGCCAACCAGCAGCATAGTGCAGGGCACAGGGCATGGAACAAGTCAGGACACCTACATCTAGTCTCCACTCTGTCACCCTCTTGCTAGAGTCCTTTTCTGGGCCTGTTTCTCCACCTGTAAAAAGAGGAATTGGACTAGTGCATAATCGTCTCAGTGTTTGGAAATGGGGAATCAGGGGAGGGAGATATGAACTGTCACAGTGATCAGAGGACATTCCTGGCATTTAGTGCCCAAGTGCCAGGGATTCTGAGTGCCCTGCACTGGATAGGCAAGTTCTTCACAACAGAAAACCTTGCCCCCTCCAAAGAAAACTGCTGGAAGTGCCCCCATTGAGAAACCCTGGTGGATGATCTCACAGGTCTCTTCCAGACCTGGGATTCTGAAAACATTCGCTCAAACTCATAATCAAACATTCTAAAAAAAAAAGATTCTTACCTTGAAACGACAGCTTCTAGCTTTGCTGCCTTAGAGATGTGGGGCTGCTGCTGTTGAGATAAGCAGCCCAGCCCCGGAGGGATCTGGAAGATTCCTCCAGGCTCCAGCGCTCTGTGACTCTGCAGAGGGAGATAATGATGACAGGTTACACACAAGGAGCGGGCTTTCCACTGTCTGAAGCCTGCTAAACACCCTGGTTACCTCCTTTGATTGTCTTGCCAACGCTGGGAGGTTGCAGATGAGGAAATCATGGCTCAGAAAGGCTTAGAGATGTGTTCAAAGTCATACAGCTGGACTTGGGATCTGAACCAAGTGCCCTTTTCCCTCCCTGCCCAGGCTTTCTTGATGGGACACCCCCCTCCAGTCTCCCCCCAAAGAGGCTGTGACTCACCTGCCTTCCCAGGAAAAGGAAAGCATCTCTAGACTCTGACATGCAGCCCAAAGGTTAGACACCCTCCCCTCCCTGACCATCACATCTATATACACATACTCACCTACTAATTTTACCATCTATTTCAAAAGTTAAATTTGAAATTTTTTAAAAAGCAGGAATGTACCAGGGAGCAAGTCCTGAGAGCAGCTTCTGGGAACTGGTCAGAAGGTGAAAGGCACTCCCGCCTTCAAAGAGGCACTGTCCAGGTGGGGTTTGAGAGCCTGAGCCACCCACGCAGTGACAGCATGAAAGACCAAGAGACCCACGGCCACAGGGGAAGCCTGGGGCACCCTTCATGCCCTCCACCCAGACTCCTTGCCCTCCCTGCCTGGCCCCACACAGGACACACAGAAGCACTGTATTGCGGGATCTGGTCTAGGGTCGAAACACACAGACAAGCAGTGTCAGGTCTAACCTTGTGCTAAGCTGTCACTCTGTGTCAGAGGTGTGCGAGTGACAAAGGAACCTTCACTCTTAACCAAAGATCTGCTATGTGAGGACCAAATGTCACCCTGTTGTTTAAGATCCTCTAAGGCCTTGCTGCCCAAAGGGCAGTCCCTGGCCCAGCAGCATTGTGTCACCTGGGAGCATGTTGGGAGCATGTGGGAACTGCAGCAGCCAGACCTGCTGGCCTGATCCGCCTGTTAACAAGCTCCCTAGGTGGTTTGTGTGCTGGCCCCACTTATTACACTCCAGCCACACTGGCCTCCTTTTGGTTCCTAAAATATGCCAACGTCTTTGCCATTTCAGGTCCTTCCCACCTGCTGTTCCCTCTCCTAGGAGTGGTCTCCCCCTAGATTCTCACATGGCTGGTTTCTCATCATTCAGACCTCAGACTAAATGTCACCACTGCATAAGAACCTTCCCAGACTCTGATCTGCAAGAGGTCCCCCTGCTAGCACCCCTCAAAGTGCCCTGTACCTCTTTTCAGGAACACGCCATACTCTTAGCTGTACCGTGCCGTTTGTCAGTCTTCTGTGCCCTCCGCTAGAATGCACGCCCCGGGAAGGCAAGCGTCCTACCCGCCTATACACCTGGACCCCAGCATGGAGCACAGTGCACAGCGCACAGTAGGCACATGAGAAATATTGGGTTTTTCCCAAATCGGTCAGTGTAAAACAATACAGTCATCTCTCCATTATTCAGGCTCACATTAATTATACTGTAAATTAACCCATGGGCTTACTCTGCAAATGAGTAACTGGAGTCTTAAAAAGATGGGACGTGCCCAAGGTCACCCAGCAAGTCCATAGCAGGACCAAGGCCTCTGACCTTTCAGGACTCAATGCCTCAACTCATACCTAGACGCCCTCCTGGCCCATCCATTTATGCAGCCTGACAAAGCAGGATGTTTGCAGGGGCCGCTGACCTACATTGTGAATAATTGCATTATGCAGAGAGACTCTCAGGCCAGCTGCTCTCCTTTCAGTGCACAGATGGGGAGACTTTCCCCCTGCAGCTTCTGCATGCCTCCCGCTGAGCAGCGGCTGGACCTGGAGTCAGGTGTGAGCACTTTGCAGCCTCCGGCCATCACAGACAGGCGTGGCCTCGCTGCTGGACACTGTGCCCTGTCGGGCAGGAAGAGAGCTTTACGGGCTCGCATTCAGCTTGCAGCACCAAAGCACAGCCTTCACAGCGCTCCAGGGGCTTCCGGGGAGGCCTCTATTGAGTGTTCAGCAATTAAGTCATTTCTCCCACCAGCAGCACCTCGCAGTTTATAGAGCAGGTCTGTACCCACTGTCCCTGGAATTTTACAGGACGCTTTAAGAAAGACAGGGGAGGCTGGGAAGAGCACATGCGAGGGAAGAAAGAACACTGGTTTGGGAGTCAGACAGACCTGGGTTTGAATTTCCCCTCTGACACTTTCTGGCTGGAGATTCTGGGCAAGTTACTTAACCTCTCCATGCCTCAGTTCCCTCGTCTGTAAATGAGTACAACACCTTGTTGAATTCTTATGAGGCTCTGACAAGATAGTGTGTATAGAGCTCTCACAGCTTAGCAACTAGATGTTGTCACGCATGACAAGTGGCTCTTGCTGTTCTTGAGGCGGCTCTTACTGGTGAGGTCCACCCACTCGCCCTCTGAGGCTGCCTCTCATGGAATCATCCTGACCTTACTAGAATGGAAGACCCATGAGGACAGGGCTCTTGTCAGGCCTGGTCATTGCTGCATTCCCCATGCCTAGAATGATACCTGGCAAATGGTAGTGCCTGATAGTTATGTATTAAATGAATGAGTGAGTGAATGAATGAGTGAGTGAATGATTACTTAGGTAATTACCCAAGTGAGCAGCAAAGAAGGAAGAAAACTAAAGAAGAGAAAAAAACAAGTTGAAAGTTCTTGTAGCCAGTATCCAGGGCCAGGGAGACATTCTTAGGCCAGTGGAGAAGCTGTAGTCCACAGCTGTGCAGGGAAGTGGCCTGAGTCGTGGCTCAGACCCTGATGTGAGGGCCCAGCTTGGCATCTGTAGGGGTCAGTGCCCTGTGCTCACTGGCCCTGCGCTGCGTGGCTGGCCCACAGTAGGAGCGGGGTGAATGGGGTAGGCAGGTACAGCCTGGGCCCTCCAGCCCCTCCATAGTAGCCCCCAATCCCTATCCCCATCCCCATCCACACTGTCCTGGAAGGGGGGTGGGGTCCGCCATGGTGCCTGGTAATCTGGCCTTGTTAAGGCCAGTGGGTGCTGAGGGCTTCATCACTTACAGCCCCACCCCACAGAAGCAGCTCTGTGTCCCCAGTGGAGGAGGATCCAGAGCCACTGGGCACGACTCTGCACAGTTCTTTGGTGTCCTCTAGTGGCGCTTTGGTGCACGACAGTGACTCCAAGTAAGTGCTCAGGTGGTGGCCGTGCTCCCAGCCCTCCCGTTGCATGGCCCGGCACATCTCTCTGAACTCTCGTCTCAAGCCTGGCCAGGATGGCTAAGATAAGAAGAGGCGTGGCTCTTACAGTTTGCTTTGAGATTCAGTGCAAGGGTCTTTTGAATATTCAAATTCTCCATCCCCCAGCCTGAACCTGAACCTCATCACTCCTAAAACCACCTCCAACCCCTGCCATTCTGATCTGTGTCCAGTGTGCACAGACCTGTGTGAGGGTGACGTTCACTACCAGGAGATTGCTGTGCTTGTTCCTGGATCAGAGCCTGTGTCCTGGGGAGATGGTGTAGAAGCCTCTCTGCCTGCCCTTGGGACCACTGACTTCTCTGAAATCTCCGCAAGCCCTTGGTTTTCCACTGTCCTCCCAGTTCTGCAGCCAAGGCTGTGCTTAAGCTTGGTGGGAGACTAGAGACCACATTAAGAATTAGGGTTTCAGGATTCAAAGAGATCAGAGCAGACCAAGATGGGGATTGGGGTGGGGAGGGTGTTTACTAACAAGGGAGAGGTAACCAGGCTGGAATGTCAGCTGCAGAAGGGAGAAGACAGAGCTGGAAGCAATTGGATGAAACTTACCTGATGGGGCCTTAGTCAACCCTAAGGAATATCTGAGTCACCAGTGGAAGGTAAGGACATGTAGGTGGACTCACTTTTACCAGGTTGAGCTCGATCCTAGGCCCACAGATCAATGTTAAACTCGAGCAGGTTAAAGGACCAGGATGACATGTGGGAGGAGGTGGTGTGTACCTTAAGTGTGGCTCTTCCCCTCCCCCTCCTGAAGAAGGGTGTGCAGACTAAACAAGAGAGCTTGAGATTGTTCTGGGGAGCCCAGGGGGAAAGACCAGTGGGTGGAGGTACAGGAGGAGAAGGTTCTGGTTCAATAAAAGAATTGTGTAACCATCTCTCCAAGAGTGGAGGGAGGGGTCTGTCAGAGGGGCATGTAAGCCAGACAACCATCGTCAGCTTTCTGTGAACAGAGTTATCATTACATTGAACAAAGTGTATGACAGAATCAGTCCTCTACACATAGAATCTAAGAGTCTATCATAATTAGTGCCTTTCATTGTAGAACAACAGACACCGTCATCATTAATGGGTTTGCTATTCATGCATGACCGTGATGGGCCTGTGCTACTGCAACATTACAGAAACCCAAGTTCTGCCACAAAGTCACTGGTGACCTTGGGACCAAGTCCTTTGTCAGCCTCCTCATTTAAACAATGAAAGGACATTAGGAAACTCCCATCACCCCTAGTAGAATCCAGTCCAGCTCCTGGGCGGGCGGCAGTGGAGGGGAAATCTCTGGCCTTGTCCACTCTGACTATGGTTCCTGGAGATCACCTTCCCTGAGGTGTCTCTCACTAGGACCCACTGCCACCACCGCAGAGGCTTCAGGAACCTCCTCTCCCCTATGGCACTCCAGCCCATGTGTGGGCTCCGTGACCATAGAGGCTGAGCTAAGGCTTTCTGTGGCTTGAGACAACGAAAGGGAAATCAAGCCTTAGAGAGCGTGCAGCTGGGTGATCTGGTTCCAAGAGGCCTGAGCCCACAGGCCCACCACTCCTAGCACTCCTGCTTCCATGTGGGAGCACCATCTTTCCCCAGCTCTTAGGTGCCCAGGCCATTGCTGCCTCAAAGGCCAGGCCTAGAGAACAGGGCCAAGAGAAGCAGGGTTCCCATCCTCTCCCTGCCTCGGGCCTGCCTTCTGCCTTACCAGTGTGCGCCTTCTTCCTAGTGACTGACCCTGGGAATGCCTACCCCTTACCCTCTGGCATATGACTTTACCCTGGGCCTCAGTAGGACAACATCTTGAACATGGCTCTTTGATGAGATCCCCTCAGTGGTATCTGTTTTAAAGACAAACAGATGTGCAAAGAAATCTTCAACTTTACTTAATAAATTTCTTGGTAGTGTATGGATGTAGCAATTCTGAAACTATTTTGTGTTTATTTGTACAATTAAGCAAATGAGAATATTTTGATGTTATTGGAAACCAGTGTTCTCACTGTAGAAAAAGAAAGATGCAAATATGGAATTTCTGTTCCATATTTGCAGCAAGAATTCTGTGGTGTTAGAACAGATAGATGATAGGTAGGTAGATAGATGATTATGATGATAGATAGATAGACAGATAGATATAGATAGATGATAGATAGATGATAGATAGATAGATGATAGATGATAGATAGATGATGATAGATAGATATAGATAGATAGATAGATAGATAGATAGATAGATAGATAGATAATGATGAATGAATACATACATACATACATATATATATACACAGACCCATAAGTAATGATACCTCAGAAACAGTGAGCACATCTAACCCCCAGACACTGGTTTCTAAATACCAATCTCTGCTAAAAAGAACCAAGACTCCTCGGGAAGATAGCTGATTCTAAGGCTGGGGCAAGGAAAGTGTAAGGAGAACGTGGAACATCTTGTGCCAAGAAGTAGGAAAGTGCTCAAAAAATTATGGGGACACATTGAAAAACACAGAAGTTAGCATGCAGGGGGTTTCCATTAGCGAAATCTGGAAAAAATTTGAGCATCAAAATGAAAAATCATATTACTGGATTATAAGACACTAAATTAAAAAGAAACCTACAAGTCCATACTGATACACATTTCTTAAAATGAGCTGAAAGGAAAGATCTTGTTTACAGTAGAATGCCAGGTATTTAAATGGAACCATGGTGTTAGAAAATTACCATTCGCAACCACCAAAATAATGACTCAGGTAAGAATCATCAGTGGATGCTGAAACCACTGAGTTAATGTTCATGGGGGAACAGGATACTCACACAGGTTCAAAGTATCTCCCACAGATTACTTATTAATTATGAGAGAGAAATGGTACCTTTGAAGCTGAGAGTTCTGGCAGACATCACCTCAACCAAATGATCACAATTAACATCAATAATGGGACAAGATGCCATCAAGTTCCCCAGAAGTGAAGCATCGAGGAAGCTGAAACATCACTTCCCTCGGATTGCTGCCAAGAAAGTGTAACCCAAATCTAATCACCAAAACGCATTCAGACAAATCCAAATCAAAGTACAGTCTACAAAATAACTGAACTGGAAACTTCAGAAATATCAGTTACATGAAAAGCCAAAGTTGGCTGAGGTACTGTTTGAGATGAAAGGAGACTAAAGGTTTGACAAGTGAGCGCAGTACATCGTCCCAGATTGGATCCTCAGTTGCCTTAAAGGACATTAGGCCAACTGGTGAAATTTGAAAATGGATGGCATGTTAGATAATATACTGTATAAGTGTTAAATTCCCTGAATTTGGCTAAGTGTGTGTGGTTATGTAAGAGAATCTCCTTGTTCTTAGGAAATACATGCTAGGTACTTAGGGGTGAAAGGTCAGGATGTCTGCAACTTACTCTCAGTGATTCGGGGGAAATACAGGGTGGTGCAAAAGTAGGTTTACAGTTGTGAGTATGTGAAACAGAATTTATTCTTGTATTATGATTTATTAATTACTGCATTGTTTTCCATATGAATAACTATAAGCCTCCTTTGGCCCTACCCTGTATGTATACAGTATATATTTTTGCATTCCCTGGGTGTCTTTTTCTCTTGCCATCTCCTACCTGATTCTCCCCCAGTTTCCCAGTTCTGTTCCTGAGCTTGGGTAGGATCCTCTCGACCACCTCTTGTCCAGTCAACTCTGATTCCAGATGGGTCACGTGGTACATAACATTGCTACCACCACAGCTCCCTTAATGGGGTGGGCAAGGGGATCTCCTTAGAAGGGCTTGGCAGGCCCCATAATTGGCCCAGCCAGTAGATTTGCATCTTTAGCTCCCCAAGTTAATTCCAAAGATACCTAAAGGCCTCCTGACTTAATGTTGTGCTTCATTCTCATCCTCACTTTTTCAACAAATATTACAGATGCCTGCTCTGGGCCAGGTCTTTGCTAGGTTCTAGGGGCACAGAAGTGACCCAGTCCCTACCCTCCAGAGCTCTGACTCAAGATGGGAGGGCATAAAGATCATATATAACTTTAGTGCAGGCTGGATCACAACCAACAACAGAAGGCAGTCAACACTCGCTGAGGAACACAGAGGTGGGGAAAGAGGCGGGGACCAAAAAGCCTCCTGGGCCGTGACACATGCAGTGGCTTATAGGAGGGAAACGGGCAGTCAGATGGGGACCCAGTTGCTGGAATAGTGCCCAGTGCCATCCCTGGGTTTCTGTCTTTTCTTTGCACAGCCGGACCCAGCAGGACGGGACATCTCCATCCGGCCCCTCTTGGAGCACTGTGAGAACACCCACATGACCATCTGGCTCGGCATCGTCTATGCCTACAAGGGGCTTCTCATGGTAGGTGCAGAGCAGGAGGCCGAGTGCAGGGAACCGCTTCCCTGTCACACTTTCTGTCCTGGGGGCAGCCATCAACAGAGAAATCAAGGAGCCCCCAGGACTAAGCACTTACTCTATGCCAGCCCTGTGTCTGCCGTGTTAGGGTATTTCCATAACAGCCCTATGAGATAGTACAAATAATGTCCCCATCCCACTGATGAATACACTGAGGCTGTTTGCCCAAGGTCACTCAGCCAGGAAGTGGCAGGGTCACACGGAACCAGCGAGCTCGCCCTGCAGCTGCCACTGCGCACACCTGGAGCGGCCCTGTGTTGACATCCAGCACGTCCCAGCCCCAGCCTCACTGGGTCCTCCAAATCCGCGGGAGGCCCGTGGACTATCCGATTTCATAGACTAGGAAAGTAAGGTTGAGAGAGATTAAGCGGTTTGCAGAGGCCATCTGGTGGCCGCCAGCCCCGGAACCCAGCACTCTTTCCATTCGGCTCATCATCATCCATTAAAATCAAAGGCGAGGGTTAAAAAGAAAGGAAAGGTCACACCCGAACCCTCCTCACACGGCTGTGGAGTGTCCAAGCCCAGCAGGGCTTGGCAGGCGCCCCCTCCCCCCCGCCTGACCCTACACCCCCCCCCAACCCTACACCCCCCCCACCTGACCCTACACCCCCCCCGCCTGACCCTACACCCCCCCAACCCTACACCCCCCCGCCTGACCCTACACCCCCCCGCCTGACCCTACACCCCCCCTGACCCTACACCCCCCCGACCCTACACCCCCCCGCCTGACCCTACACCCCCCCGCCTGACCCTACACCCCCCCAACCCTACACCCCCCCGCCTGACCCTACACCCCCCTGACCCTACACCCCCCCTGACCCTACACCCCCCCTGACCCTACACCCCCCCGACCCTACACCCCCCCACCTGACCCTACACCCCCCCAACCCTACACCCCCCCGCCTGACCCTACACCCCCCTGACCCTACACCCCCCCTGACCCTACACCCCCCCTGACCCTACACCCCCCCGCCTGACCCTACACCCCCCCGCCTGACCCTACACCCCCCCTGACCCTACAGCCCCCCCAACCCTACACCCCCCCGCCTGACCCTACACCCCCCCGCCTGACCCTACACCCCCCCTGACCCTACACCCCCCCGCCTGACCCTACACCCCCCCCGCCTGACCCTACACCCCCCCGCCTGACCCTACACCCCCCCCGACCCTACACCCCCCCGACCCTACACCCCCCCGCCTGACCCTACACCCCCCCGCCTGACCCTACACCCCCCCGCCTGACCCTACACCCCCCCCCCCGCCTGACCCTACACCCCGCCTGACCCTACTACCCCCCCCCCAGGCCTCCGCTTCCAGTCCCCGAGTGGCAGGGAGCTGCCACTGCGCCCTGCTCAGATCTCACCACAGAAGCCTCCACTTAGAAGTGCAAAATGCAGCCTTCTCCAAAAGTCAGATAAACTGGGGTTCCTTACCCTTCTCAAATGCTTCCTCGCCTGCTGCTGCTCCCCAAAACTGTTAGCAGTTGATTCTGAGCCCTTCAAGGGGCCACACCAGAAGAACAGGTGTTAGGGGACCCCAGGCAAAGATTGTCCCCACTTCATACTAGTTGAGACCCTCTTGTGTTTCCATAGAGGTCCTTTGAGAACTACTGGGCTGCCATCTGAGTCCCACAAGGTAATGACCTGGAGGTGTCCACAGGAGGTGCCCAGAATGGAAATGGGACCCTGAAGACTGGCCTAAGGTCCTAGGCTTAGAGAAAGACACACTCGGGGGACATGGTCACCAAAGCTGCCAGAGACAGGTGGCACAGACCCGAGGGCAGAGCCATCATCAGTGGGCAGAGGTGCCAGAAGGCAGCTCTGGTCCCTGTAAGGAAGGACTTTGTATAACAGAGCAGTGTTCACAGATGTGATGGAGCCCTGTGAGAAGGAATGAGCTCCCTGTCACAGGAAGTGTGCAACATCCATGACTTGAGTTTCCCCAGCCCTCACTGAATAAAGAAAATGAAACTAGACTCTTTCCAGGATGCCATGTTCTTGATCCTGACTCTGTGAAATTAGATTATGTGAATCAGATTGACCCTAAACTGGATTTATCTGTAGTGTTTTGGCCATTCATTATCTTCCCCACCTACTTCCAAAAGTGGTTGGAGATGACTGTATCTCTTCCAGGAAAGCTAATACTTTCTATCAGATCATGTCAATAAAACTGTATTTGACAGCACAAATGCTTAACTGTTTCCAGTGTATGAAAAGGAATGGCCACAGCCCTCCTGGGCTCTCGGGTTCATAACTGAAAGCCCCTCTCTAGCCCCTCCTGCTCTGGAACCTCAGAATCTTGGGGCTGGAAAGAGCATGCACAGCCCTGTCGGCCCACTCTGCTGTCAGATGTTTCAGCATCCTCAAACCCCACAGACCCCCAAGAGCATCCCCAACAACTGTTCTTTCACTCACTGCTTCCATACCTCCAGTGATGGGGAACTCACCCCCTTAAAAGCAGCCTGTACCATCCATGGATGGCATATTAGTTTCCTGTGGCTTCCATAACAAATTACAACAAACTGATGGCTTAAAACAACAGAAATGTGTTCTCTCACAGCTCTGGAGTCCAAAAGTCTAAAATCAAGGCAGGGTCAGACCCCCTGTTAGAGAACAGGAGTCCTGACACCCATCTAGCCCTGACACTCCCTGCTATGGGACCCAGACAGGTCACTTGGCCTTGCCCAGCCTCTGCTTCTTCCCCTATGAGATGTGGGCAGCCACACCCAGTGCCCTTGTGGGATTGAAGGAGGCTGAATTCTAGGGAACCAACACAAAGCAGGCTTTCACAGCTGTTGGTTTCCTTCTCTGGGCTTCTGATTCCTCATTTTAAATGGAATGTTTTAAAAATAAATCAGTCTGTGAGATAACACATTAAGAAAAGAGGAAAACAACCATGATTGTATAGAATAATACCAATTACAAAATGCCTTTTTAATTCTGTACAGGACATTTCCAGTTATAAAATGCTTTTACATCCATCCTTTCATTTCATGTGGAAAGACCCTGTGAGAAAAGTATTATTCCCATTTCACAGATAGTGAAACTCAGGCCTGAGAAGTGACTTGCCCAGAGTCACACAGCCAGTGGGTAGCAGAGCAGATTCCAGATTCTCCGGCCTTGTGCCAGCCACCCTTCTACCACATAGCATTGTACTGCCAAAGTAACCTCAACCTTAAAACAGGCCCTCACTGTGATGTGGCACATGCCCGAGATGCAGTGATGAGATCACAGGGAAGAGGGGCCTTCGTGGGAAGGCCTCCTGGAGGTGCTGGACTTCCTCCCACTCACATCACCATTTCTGCCCTGTGTTTATCTGTACTCCCTTCTGCAGCCTGCCCTCCCTTTAGACCACCTATGAAGATAAACTCAACACCCTGCTTCAGATTACATTTGAGTTTTACCCTGCTCAATTCTGTTGGGAGATACTGGTTAAGAGTAGAGCTGCAAGTGACCAAAAAAACCCCCAGAATAATAGTGATTAAAGATATAGTTAATTTCCCTCTCAAGCAATCTAGGAGAGGTTGGGGGGCTCCCAGCATCTGAGCTCCTTGCATCTTGTGGCTCCCCCATCTCCATGCTGCTTCCACATTGTAGTATAAGATGATTTAATGGTCTAAAATGGCTGTTCAAGCTCCACCCATCACATTCCACTCCATTTATTAGGAAGGACAAAAGAAACATCTTTCTCTTGTATGACTTGTACACACTACATGGCATTGTCCAGAACCTTGCCATGTAGAGACTAGGAACTATAGTCTCTATTCTTGGGTGGCTATTGCATTGTGGGGGTGACAGAAGTCCCAGACCCAGGGGCTCCTCCTGGTATAATGGGAAAGAGACTAGACTGAACTTCTAGAGACACAGTCCCACTTTTGCCACCATATTGCTATGTGGCCTTGGGCAAGCCCCTTCCTTTCTCTGGGCCTCAGTGTTCTCTATAGAACAGGGGTGGGGAGCCTTTTTTCTGCCAAGGGCCATTTGGGTATTTATAACATCCATTCACGGGCCATACAAAATTATCAACTTTAAAATTCGCTATGAAAAAAGCTTCTAGATTTATTGAATTTTGAGTCCCGCCTGCATTTGCTTTGGCAGGGCCAGATGTTCCCCACGCCTGCTATAGAATGAAGGGAGGTGGTCGAGGTCATGTCTGAAGTTCCTTCCCACTGCGGCCTCCTGTGGGTCTGTGCATGAACCAGGGGTGAGGGTGAAGGAGAACCAGCCAGCTGTGACACTCTCAGTGTGCACCCCAGACTCAACCCAGGGCCCTGAGTGGAGCCAGCAAAGCCCGGCCTCCCTCCCTGCAGCCCCCACTTCCAGAGTAACCCTCAGCCCAGTTGCTTTTCGGAGCAGCGAGCGCGTGCCGCTACTTGGTAATGACCACCTTCCCTTCTGTTCACCGTTTCAGCTGTTCGGTTGTTTCCTAGCTTGGGAGACCCGCAATGTCAGCATCCCCGCGCTCAACGACAGCAAGTACATCGGGATGAGCGTCTACAACGTGGGGATCATGTGCATCATCGGGGCCGCCGTCTCCTTCCTGACCCGGGACCAGCCCAACGTGCAGTTCTGCATCGTGGCGCTGGTCATCATCTTCTGCAGCACCATCACCCTCTGCCTGGTGTTCGTGCCCAAGGTACCGGCGGTGGCCGACAGCCACCCTCGCCGCCCTGGCCTCGGCCTCTGGCTCTGTCACGCGGGGATTTCCCAGCTCCCTTCACTTCCTAAGTTGTGCACATCTTTTTTTTTTTTTTTCCACAATGAACACAACTCACATCCCAGAAAGTTTGGAAAGCACAGAAGAGTAAAACCAGATTATCCAGAAACTTCATTTAGTCGCACTATCCAAAATAATCACTGTTAATGGGGTTTTTTTGTTTGCTTTTTTACTGTTAATATTTTTGATATGTTTCTCCCAGTGTTTTTTAATAGTTAGGCAGTGATGCTTTTTCAGATATGGCTATAATTATAGCACGTACATCGCTTTGCAGTTTGCCTTTCACTTAATTTTTTGTGCTTTGTATTTCCCATGTTTATAACCATCATTGAGGGAAAGTTCTCTACTTTCTTGTCCACTTGATCTCTTATTGTGACATTGCAGTTGTTTCCAGGCTTTTTATATTATAAATAACTTTTCTACATAACACATTTTCCTTATTTCCAATTATTCCCTTAAGATAGAGTGGCAGAAGTAGTATTAGTGGGTCAAAAAAAATAACCGTTTTTAACAGCCAGTTAACATTTTTCATTCATCCTGTGAGGTGCTTTTCCAATATTATCCTGCCCAGCAGGCAGGCGAACAAGAGGCCTTGTCCTTTTAGGAGCCCCTGCAGTAGCTGGTCTGTATACAGAGGGAAGCCTGACCTCTGGTGGGTCCCAGGAAACAGAGAGGGTAGGGAAGGAGTTGTTGGCCCAAGTGAGGCAGTATCTGCCTAGGAGGAGAGATCACACAGGGTCTCTCCCTCCCCTAGAGGCTGCCCAAAGGCACCTGCATCCTCCCAGGCAGTGTCAGCTCTGCCCTTAGTGCCTCTGGCGAATGTTCCTTCCCTCTCTGGTTGTAAACACCTGCCCAGGCTCCAGCCAACACCACAACTCCTCTGCCTGGACTCTGATGTTCTCTCCATCCTATAAAGGATGCCAGATGGTTCTGAGCTCAGCTCTGATTGTGTCACTCTGCTGTGTCACCCTCAGTAGGTCACATCGCCCTTCTGGCTCCAGGATCAAGCCTCTGACATTGGGCTGCCTTTCAGGATCCTTCAGTCTCCTCCAGTCTCCCCAGAAATCCCTATCCACCATCCAAACTGCCCTTCTCCATAAGCGCCCTGAGCCCCAGGCCTCCCCCTGTGATGGCATACGCCATTACCTCCCCCTGGGATTCCCTTATCCTCTGCTTCCTTCCAGGCCTTTCTCAGAACTCAGCCCCTTGCCTCTGACCCATGAGGTCCTGGTGGTCAGGAGTCATGGCTCGCTCAGCCCCCGCTCTCCAGTCCTGAGCCCAGAGCCCACCTCAAATAAGAGATGTTTCTCCACTAAATGAGTAAGATCAGGGTCAAGTGGCAACCTTTTCTCATATAAAAATGTCTTTGAAAATGACAGAGCCAGTCACTAATCTGCCCCCAACACCCATCGATGGTTCTGACAAGAAGCCTTCACTTTCCTCCATCCCACTGTCTTCACAACTGTCACCTTCAGGTTTGTTCTCCATACGGTGCAAGGCCTGAGGCACAGCGAGGCTCAGCTGGAGCCAGGCCTTCAGGGCCCTAGGGGGCTCTGCCAAATGGTTAGGATGCGGTGGAATGTGAGTCAGGAGACAGACTCTGCTGACAAGGAAGGAAGCTGAAGCTCAGTGAGGGGAAGGGCCTGCCCCAGGTCACACAGGAGCAAATGCCAAAGAGAGTCCTGGGCCCAGGGCTCTGGACTCCCAGCTATGTCCTTTCTGTGGCCCCCTGTTGCTTCCAGAGCAGGACCTGCAGGGAAAGCTGGATGGAGGGGAGGAGAGGAGGGAGGACCCCAAGGTTCTCTTTTCAAACCCACCTATGTCCTTTCAGCTTATCACTCTGAGAACAAACCCAGATGCAGCAACTCAGAACAGACGTTTCCAGTTCACTCAGAATCAGAAGAAAGAAGATTCTAAAACATCCACCTCTGTCACCAGCGTGAACCAAGCAAGCACATCCCGCCTGGAGGGCCTGCAGTCTGAAAACCACCGCCTGCGAATGAAGATCACAGAGGTACCTCCCACAGCACTGCCAGCCAGTGCCCCTCCTCCCACTGGAGTCCCTGTGCCCTGTGAGGTACTCTCAGAGCTGCCATTCCCACCACGTCTCCTCCAGGACATCACGGCTGTGCCTCCCCATCTGCTGTCCTGACGGCTGCAAGAACCAGGGTGGCTGTGAACCAGACAGAGGCCATTTGATCAGAATGGGCCACTCCCCAAGGCATTGCTTTCCTCGGCAGTGCAGTTAAAGCCAGGTGGAAGGCACACTCTGGGCTGTCTCAGGAAGGAAAGAGAAGGGAGGTCCATGCAGGGGATTGCCTTTTAAGCAAGTGATACAAAATTGTACACATTTTGGGTTTGCTCCAGTTACATTGACAAGAACCTACATATCACACTTAGCCACAGGGAGGCTGGGAAATGTACTCTGTAGCTAAGAGTCCCAAGGAAGAAGTGAGACGGAGGGTTGCCTGAATAAATATAGGATGCCCAGTTATATTTTAATTTCAGACAAACAACCAATCATATTTTTAGTATAAGTGTGTCCCATATAATATTTGGGATATACTTATTCTAAAAAATGATTCCTTATTATCTGAAATGCACATGTGACAGATTCTGTATTTTCAGTTGCTAATCTAGCAGGCCCTACTGTGGGGGCTCACAGCAGGGCCACAAGATCCTCTACACAGTTGTCGGTGCATCGAAAGCTGGCTTTTAGGACGTGCCGCCGTCCACTAGCCACCGGAGCAGAGGAGGAAAGGTTTCTGACTTCCACTTGCACACTCCAGCAGTGAAGAGTGCACTCACATTAGGAAACCCAAAACCCAAGCCACCGTCAAAACCCCAACATGGTGGGTGGTTTTTCCTGGATTTGAACCATAATCTGGCTCCCTGGTGCTTCCACCCTTTGATCCCAGCCTTGCCATTTGAGTCACACAGAAAGAGGTATCTCTCTCCTCCTCCACATGAAAACTTATTAAACAATTTATAGCTGTGCTCTGGACATTGGAACAGCACTTTACAGTTGGTGTGGTCCCCTCCCTTATATTGTAATAGGATGCCCACTACCCTTCCCAACTACTGTCCATTCCCACCACACACATTCCCTAGGCTTCGCAGGAACTGAGCTGCCCAGAGCCAGCATCTGATTCTTATATAACCTGAGGGTGACTGGGATCTATCCTGCTTAACTCCTCTGAAGGCATCCCTGCTGACCTGAGTCTCCATGACAGTGTGAGGCTCAGAGCTGACCAGTCCTGCAGATCTGTTCCACCCTCCCACACCAAGGGTTCTACTAGTATCAATAATAATTATAGTAATAGTATTATAGTAGTAGATTTCTCTTAGTATGTGTCAAGGGCTGGGCTAAACTTTTATTGTATTATCTCATTTAATCTTCACAAGAACCCTGCGAGGTGTGTATTATTACCCCATTCTACAGATGAAGGAACTGAGACTCAGTTCTCACCAGCCAGCACACAGCCAGTAAGGAGCAGCCCTGGGTCTGCCCCTAGGCTTGTCCAGCTTCAGAGCCTGCGTAGCAAAACTCTCCCCCTCTCCCCAGGCTGCTCCATCAGGCACAAGCCTGCACTGGACACATCACTGCAAAGCCCAGGCCCCTCCCATGACAGCTTCTCCTGGAACAAGAGCTGGCAGGGACCTTCTGTGTCTCTTCCCCAACATGCAGCAGCCCCTCTGGCTCTCAGTGCCCTCCCAAAGCCAGCCCGAGGCCTGGCCCTGAGAGCTACTTTTTGGCTCTCGAGGCCTGGCTGCCAGGACTAGGGCAGGGACTAGGCCGGAGCTTTGACTCAGCTGGAGCCTTTGTTTTCTAGCTTGATAAAGACTTGGAAGAGGTCACCATGCAGCTGCAGGACACACCAGAAAAGACCACCTACATTAAACAGAACCATTACCAAGAGCTCAATGACATCCTCAACCTGGGGAACTTCACTGAGAGCACAGGTAAGAGGAGGTGGAGCCCCTGGAAACGTGGGGATATGGGTATCAGGCACAGCCATCAACCTCCTATTTTACAGATGAAGAAACTGAGGTCAGGGAGGGATGGGCTGGTCTGAAGTCACACAGGCAGAGCTGGGACACCTGGAGCCCACATCTCCAACCACAGTTCAGTGTCCATCTGGAGCTCATTCTGCTGGAGCTGGGGCTTCTGCTTCTCAGACCCTTGGGCTCCAGTTGCTCCTGTACACACATGGCCACATTCCCAGTGTTCTGATGGGGGCACATTGTTCTTAGCAAACAGATCACCTGTGCTTCTCCCAACAACGTTCTTTAGTTTCCAGCACACCGCGTCAATGTACAGGAAAGGAGTGCTCAGTAGGATGTGACAGGACACTCACTCTCCCCACCACCTGCGAAATGCAAGCTGAAACGAGCGTTCTCCTGCAATGTTTGGAAGCCAGCCTGGCACTCTCCAAATGTTAGATGTGAAACCTTTTCAACCCAGCAATTCCACTAGCAGGAGCCTGCCTTGGAAGCACTCCCATGCATGCGAAGATGTAGACACATGCTGTTCACCACGTTATTTTTAGGGGAGAAAAGCTGGAATTAACTTAAATGGCCATTATTTGGGGTAGTTTCGTTAATTATGGTACAACCAAACAAGGTGCATTATACAGCTATTAAAAAGTGAGGTAGGCCCTGGCCGGCTTGGCTTAGTGGTTAGGGCATCAGCCCGAAGACTGAAGGGCTCTGGGTTCAGTTCTGGCCACGGCACGTACCTTGGTTTCAGGCTCAATCGATGTGTCTCTCTCACATCAGTGTTCCCCCCCCCCACTCTCTCTGAAAAGCAATGCAAAAAATATACTCATGTGAGGATTAAAAAAAAAAGTGAGATGGATTTATTTGTGCAGATATGGTAAGATCTCCAAGTGAAAAGCAAGGTGAAGACCAGCATTATATATAAATGCATTTGTGTGTATGTGTGTAAGTGTATTTTTAAAAAGGTTTGGGAGAACAGACACCAAATAGTTAACAGAATCCACCTATGTGGAAGGGTGGGTAAGAAGGGAATCTTATACATTTCATTTTATGTATTTCTATATTGTTTGCATTTTGTCATTAGCATATGTTCATTTTTGTTATAAAATTAATTTTTAAGTCAATGAAAAATCTTGTTTCTTTTATTCTTATTACATAAGTAATAAGTATTCTTATTATAAAATTAACATAATTATAATTAACTTTATTATATATAATATAATTTAAAAGCAATATTATAAACTTATTGTATATTGATTGTTAAAATTTTTTAAATTGAGGTAATAAGGAAATTGAAAGAATTAAAATTATTCTTAGTAATTTTAGTATCTGGAAAAGGTAAGCATTTCACATTAGCGGGGAAATGAATTAGTCAGTAAATTTCATTGAGATAAAAATAATGTTAGAGCCTTACCTCACACTTTACACAAAAATCCAAGTGGGTAAAGATTTAAATATAAAAGATGAAACCATGAATATACTAGAAGAAAGCGTGTAAGTATTTATTTTATAATCTCAGAGGAAGGACTTTTTAAATTTGATGTAAAAACACAGAAACCACAAAAGAAAAGTTCAACATTCAACTACAAAAGGAAAAAAATTTATTTTAATCCTCACCTGAGGATATGTTTTTATTGATTTTACAGAGGAAGGGAGAGAGAAACATCAATCAGTTGCCTCCCATACGTGCCCTGACCACACCCCGACCAAAGATCGAACCCATAACCTAGGTATGTGCCCAGCCAGGAATCGAACCTGCAACCTTTTGGTGTACAGGATGAAGCTCCAACTGCCTGAACCACTCGAACAGGGACAAAAGAAAATTTTTTAACAGTGCAAAAGCCATCATAAGTACAGTCAAAAAATTAAGCAACAAAGTAAGCCAAAATATAACTCGGTTAACAAACATTTCCTTGTATATAAGGAGAAATTATATGTAATTGCATATAAAGTGCATGTAATTATATGGAAATTAATAAGAAAAAGACCAACAACCCAAAGGAAAAATGGGCAAGAGCGTTCTTATAAAAGGAAATACAGGTGGTTCTTAGGCTTATGAAAAGATGCTCAGTGTTTCTCCGTATCCAAGGAGGGCAAATTAAATCTGCAGTGACATACCATTTTCACCTGTAAGACCCGCAGAGTTCAGAAATCAAAGAGCTGCTGAGAATGAGAGGAATCAGGTGGGGAAGTGGGCATTCTCAAGCATTGCTGGTTGAAATAGAAGTTGTCCTGACCCTGCAGTTCCACTTTTGGAATTTACCCAAAGGATATACAGGTGACTGTCATTATTCATGGTACCTATGGTTTATAAAGTCATTGTGAAATGAGAATTCCTGAGTCCTGAACCACTGCTCTTAAGGGAAATACAGGGTTAGTTTCCCGCAAGCCTCTTAAAGGTTGACATTTTTGTCAACAGATCAATACAGAACTTTGTTTTAGGTGTGTTTCTGTTTAAAGTCACCTTATTTAATGTACGTTATTGATTCGTTTACATTGAACTCACAGCCAATAGCACTGTGTCACTTACGCCTGATTGAACACACATATTTTCTCCAGGCACATCACAGCTTAGGACCATTAGACAGCCCTTCAGCATACAGTTGGGGACCATTTTAAACAGTGAAATCACCAACACAAAGCACAAAAATGTGACAAAAGTGGCCCTAAATAGACCACAAAAAGAATACTTATTAATAGCATGAGAGCTGAAGCAAGTACACAGTGTCGACCTCAGCTGGGAATGTGCATGTTGGGCAACTCAAAGTTTTCCATACTTTGTGTCAGCAAATGACCACAAAAACATCAGGAGTATTGAGTTAGGGGTTACAAGTAAATTTTAGTGAATAGGAGTTTACAAATACAGAATCCATGAATAAGGAGAATTGTCTGTACTCACATGAGTACAGAATGACATACATAAAGTTGCCCACTGCAGGGGGGAAAAACGCTGATGCCACTCTCCAAATGAATCCAAATCTCTTAGCAGGGGGGCAGGTTTTTATATTTTATATTTCTTTAAATCTCCCCAAGAGTGGTCTGAAGCACAAAGAGGGTTGAGAGCACCTACATTGTCGTGTTCTGTGGCTATACAGTGTTTCTTTGAATGGAGGCCCCATACATACATATTAGTATGTAACTAATCCATTATTGCTGGACAAATTAGGATTAGTTCCAAGTTTTCAATATTGTAAACAATACTGATTTGAACATCTTGCATGCATCTTTACACAGATCCTTAATTATTTCTTAGGATTCCTGGAAGGGGAAATTCTGAGTGAAAAGATATATGCACTTTCTATAGTGTTTGATGCTTATTGACTGTGCCCCCTCCCACTCCCCAGAAAGATTGTGTCAATTTAAACTCCCACCAGAAGATTACTATTATTCTTTTCCATTCCTGGAATACACATCTTGGAGTTTTTTCTCTGTCATTACATCCCTATGCACCAGTGAAAAGGGTCTTCAGATTAGAACCTCTAATGTCTAAGTTATGTCACCTACACCGGTTGACCTGATTCCCCTCTGTTCTTGGAGAAAAGCAGGGCACAGGGCGCACCATACACATCGCCAGCACGCACTTCTGTCCCTGGGTGGGGGCTTCTTGGCTCCCTGCCTTGGTCCTGGGAGAGCTGCTGAAGAGAGGGATGCTGGGCTCTTTTGCATCCTCTCTCCTAGGGCAGCATCCTAAAAAGACTGCGTTGTCAATTTTTTCTTGTTGTTAATCTTTACCTGAAGATATTTTTCCATTGATTTTTTAGAGAGTGGAAAGGGGACAGGAAGGGAGGGAAGGAGGAAGAGAGAGAGAGAGAGAAACATCAATGTCAATGTGAGAGAGACATATTGATTGGTTGCCTCCCACATGTGCCCCAGCTGGGGCCAGGATGGAACCTGCAACCCTTTGGTGCACGGGCCAATGCTCTAACCACTGAGAAACACTGGCCAGGGCTGCACTGGCGACTTTTAAAAATCAATATAATGTGTTGTGATATTGTTGTTTTGCATTCAGATGGGGGAAAGGCCATTTTAAAAAATCACCTCGATCAAAATCCCCAGCTGCAGTGGAACACAACTGAGCCCTCAAGAACATGCAAAGATCCTATAGAAGATATAAACTCTCCAGAACAGTAAGTACCTTCTCCATGAGAATTGCTGCCAGAGTACCTGACCCCTGCAGAACAGTTTACAGTTTACCATGCACCATGTTTGCACGTGCGTTATTTTATTTGAACTCCACAGCAACCCCATGGTGCAGGTCAGATGACGATGCTCATTGTACAGATGATAAAACTAACTTTCAGAAAAGGGTGGTGACTCGTCAAAGCTCATCCAGTTGCTAAGTGCAAGAGGTGGGATTTGAATTGGGGTCTGTCTCATATCAAATCCCATGTTCTTCACTTAGCACACTGCCTTTGTTATGTATAAAATGTAATCTTGCTAAGTGCATTTATTTAACAATGATTTACTGAGACCTACTATGTGTCGGACACAGCAGCTCCCTTCATGGAGCTACCCATCTATCTGGTAAGTCAATAACTTAATTAAAAAAGCAAAACCTAGTATGTTAAACGATAGATGCCTTGGAGAGAAAAAGCAGAGGAAGGGGGTAGGAGTATAATTTTAAATAGGGTGGTCAGAGAAGACTCAATGAGAAGATAACAGCTAAGCAAAGACCTGGACATCTCAGTTTGCTTTGTTCCCACTGGTAGTTTTTAGTTCTTTCCAGCTCACAGCAGATTGGAAGCAGAGATTAGAAATGTCAGCCCTGCAAGTTAGCTCCTGAGAAGTGACAAGCAGTGAGGAACCAGCAAAAACAGCTGAATCACCAACTGCCACGTTATTTGAGGCCATTCAGTGTAAGAGCTAATAGCCTCTCAGCCCAGTTACCTCCAGGGCTCCCTGGCTTCCAGTCAGAACAATTACTGATGGTTACATGGCATATGTCAGTGGTTTACCTATCAGTTCCCTACAATAGAGTGTCAGCACCTTGAGGGTAAGATATGGGTCCTTCACGTGTCCCTTGGACTGAACACAGGTTCAAGGGCCGAATAGGTTTTTGGCAAGTGTCTGTTGAATGAATGAAAATGCAAACAGGATCCCACCAGACAGCAGAATGCCCACCTTGCCCAGGTAGATGGCCCTGCGAGGAATGCTCAGACAGGGCACCTTTTCCTAGGTCAGAGTTTATTCTTCAGCTCCCTTTTCCTGGATTCTTTGCCAACGCCATCTTTCCTTAAGGAATTGATCATAGTTGACATTACAAAGGTTCGACTTTAATTTCAAAATGAGATCTCCAGCACCCTTATCTCATGAGCACCTGTGAAGTATCTCTTGGGAGAATCCCTTCTGGCCAGCAGGTCCTTAGGGAGTGGGGGCAGCCAGCCCTGCATCTGTCCCCATCCATCTCAGATCCCACCAAAGCCCTACCTACCAGGGCACAGTCTTTTGGGATGAGGCAGCCCCTGTGAACTGATTGGCCTCCCCCACAAAGCTCTGTGTTTAACAGAAGCAGGAGTCCCACCCTACTTGCTTTCAGCTTTGTTTCCATGAGCAAGTTACGTAAACTCATCTTTATGACGGGAACACTGCCTTTGCTACTGGGCTTCGCGAAGATCTGGGGTTCATCCCCCTGCATGGCCAGGCACTGGGGACAGAGAAGGCCTGAGAATATAGGGAATGCAACTTCCCAGCTGCCACGAGAAGGGCACCAAGCGCAGCTGAGCAGAGCAGGGTGGTGGCCTGCGCACATTGCCCCAAAGCAGCCTTTCCAACAACTAAGGTGACTGCCCGACCTGCCGGTCAGGCGACGGCTGATGAGAAGGCAAGCCTGGAGGCGTGGCAGTCGAAGGGAGTCAGAAGGCAGCTCCCTTTCCACTCTGCTCCTCCATCAGTCACGCAACCCTCCCCCGGCTTTGGTTTTTCTGGCTGCATCTCGGAAATTTACCAAGGGCTCTGGGGGCTCAGGCGAGGAGTGGACTCACGCTCTGGGGGAGTTAGCACAAAGAAGAGGACGTTTGAACTGGATCTTGAAGGAAAAGCAGTTCATCAGACCGGGAAGTAGAACAAGGTTCTGCAGGCCGGGGAAACAGCGTGTGCAAAGGCATGGAGAGTGGCCAGGAGCTGGGTTTTAGGGGAAACTAGCTGCCAGAGGGTAGGGTTTACAGAGGGGGCAGAGAGGATTCAACTGGAGAATCTGGGAAAGGACAGATCTTAAAGAGCCCTGAGTGTCCCATCTCAGTGTTGAAAACGCAATGCTAGTCACCAAAGAAGCCAAAAGTCCAGGACAGAACCTGTTGGAACTGGCCCAGCAAGGACTGAGGTCCTGGGCGAGGCAGGGAGGCAGAGCCAGTGGGGAAGGAGGATTAGCTGGGAAGCCCTTCAGGATGGACCCAAAGCCAAGTCCATGTGGCGGCTTGCAAGAGCAGAGAATGAGAAGTGTCTGTGTCTGCAGCAAGCCCTGTGGGCAGGGCAAAGCCTTGCTCCTAGGAACCGCCGAAGCTCAGGAAGCGTCCTCCTTGCTCATTGCCTCCCCGGTCGTTCCGGGCGGTACTTGGCACAGGTAGGCCTGCACTAAGTACCTGCTAGGTGGGTGAGTGGTTAGATGGTAGGGTGGGCGGATCTTGAATTCAGAGGAAACTGCTCCTACCATCAGCCTCCTAGCCAAAGCAAGGCCAAGGAACTTTCCCAGGGGAAGCCAGGCAGCCTTCGTTAACACCCCTCCCTCTCTCTTTCTCTCCTGCCCCAGCATCCAGCGCCGGCTGTCCCTCCAGCTCCCCATTCTCCACCACGCCTACCTCCCGTCCATCGGAGGCGTGGATGCCAGCTGCGTCAGCCCCTGTGTCAGCCCCACCGCCAGCCCCCGCCACAGACATGTGCCACCCTCCTTCCGAGTTATGGTCTCGGGCCTGTAAAGGTGGTAGGCCTGGGGCCGGGGCCTCCCCCATGACAGAACCACACAGAGCAGAGGCGTCTGCTACAGGAACTGTTGGGTCTGGCTGCAGAGAAGCTGGGCGCCATGCTGGCCTTGCGCGACTGCTTGGATGGCACTCAGGTGGACAGGACGGGGCGCACTTGGCACCTCACCTCGCGCCCTATTTGTGAAGTTTTTATTCTTTCACAAAGAAGAGGAATGGAAATGACTTCTTCCTTAATGTCTGCAAACAGGAGGAACTGGGATATTTGAAACTGGAAAAAAAAAAAACCTAGACAAGGAAAGAGTCACTAGAACTCCAGCTGGAAGTCACTGCACAGCCTTGGGAAGAGAAAGGGCTGCTGGAGAAACGGCCTCTGCCTCTGCACACGCGTCACTGGCTGTGCCCCCAGGCCGGCCCTTCTTACCTCTGGGGAAGGAGGTGGGCAGGGCAGCCAGGCCCCCAGCTGCCAGTCCAGCCACCCCTAGCCTTCCTGGAACAAGGAGCCTGCAGGAAGGGCAGCCAGGCACAGCTCTGAGGCAGGTGGCCGAGGGCTGGGGTGCGGGAGCAGGCTGGCTCGCATGCCTCCCGGTGGGACCTTACTCTGATAAATGCCACACATTAACACAATAACACCCGTTCTGGATCGCGGGGATTTAGGGCACGTTACTGCAGACACACACTGCAGCATTCACCGACGGTCGGTCATGCACCCACCACATTGGCCATGTCCTTGTGTTTGTATCGGGTGTTCCCGGTAATAAGTGGGGGCCACCTGAGCTAATCATGGAATGTTTGCTCCCAGCATACACAAAAAAGAAAGATTGTGCACTTTAACCTCTCTCATCAGGGCCCAAGGGCTTGCTGGGTTATTGTTTTTCCCCCACTGACTTTGTTTCTGACCAAAGTGAATCATGGGCATTCTTCTAGAAGACATCCCTGTACTTGTAGGGGAAGGGGTTGCTAGCTAAGGGCTTCTCTCAGCTTCTAGAAGGCAGCCTTTAGTCCAGACAAGCTGGTGAGCTGCGCCCATGGGGGTCACAGGGGTGATCAGTCAGCACACTGATTCTCATTCATAAGATCACTCTTCCCTTGTTGAACCCCAAAGAGCACCGGCCTGAGAGTAAGACACACCGGGTTCAAGTCCTCACTCCACTGCTGACTCCCTCCATGACCTTGGGCAAGTCACTAGTGTCTCTCTGAGCCTCAGTCTCCCCCCTCTAACAAGTTGGGGTTGAAATAACACCCATCCTGCCTACCTCGCAGGGTCACTCTAAGGATCAAAACTTGATCTCGTGCAGGAAAGCTTCATACCAAACAGTGAAGCGGCCCTGACCCATGAGGTATCAGGATGACCATGACCTTCAGCCCTCACAACAGCCAGGGGAGTGGCCCAGAGAAGTTCCCAGCACAGCCCTCTACCGGGATCAGCCGGTGAAAGAGAAGCTCCCTATGACTTTTGTGACATTCCTAGACAGGTTCATTCTTTGCTAAAGAAAGGCCTGAATGACAACGTCCAGGACATCTGCACAACTGAGCAGTCGCTCACTCCCTAAAGAAACCTAATGGCAGCTTCCACAGGCAGGCAATAATCTCCTCCCAGGCCACCGAAGTCAGGAATATGCTGCTGTCACCACCAGGCTTTGACAAAAGGGCCCACAGGAACCTTAGCATCGCCCACATTTCAAATACCCTATTTCACATAGCATAGCTTTCCTCTCCCCTCCCCCAAAGAGAGGTTATGGAGGTACTGTAGCTTTTAGGGGGGAAAAATGTTAACACATCACAGGTCAAGTTGAAGTCATTGTCTGTTTAGGCACTAACAATCGGTGTTGTCACTCACTGTGTATTACCAGTATTTCCTTGCTTTCTTGATTTCACCAAAACCAGATTTAATTTAAAGGGCCACATTAATTTTTCAAAGAGAAAGAGACAATTCATTGTACATACTGTATACACACACAAAAAAATACTCGTAGAAATATTATTCCAACATAGCAGGAAAAAAAGAAACAAAAGTATTGGACAGTCGGCGGTGAGTGTGTGCATCTGTAACCCATTGTGACTCCTGAACGTGCAGTCTTCTAGGTTAACCCACAAAGTACATTCTCTGTCTTAATGATACTGTAGGTTCACCCATTTTTTAAAATTTCCCTGCAAATAACAAGACCCACAGAAGTGACTCTAGCTATTTAACGGTCTGTTCTTTTATACGCAGCAAACACACCGCACATTTCCGAAAAGGCTTCCGCCTGAAGGTGTTTTCCAATGATGTTAGTGCACAAACGCTTTAAATTAGACTGGAACTGCCAGAATCAAATGTAAATGAGGAATTTCTCGTACCCCAATTGCATGGTATCAATTTTTAATAAATTGTTGCAAATTTGTTTTTATGAATAAAAGGGGGAAAACTGTCGTCTTTAATGCCTACTCTTAAGTGCAGAATGCAGGTCATTTCAGGCCATATTCCTCTGCTCAGAAACTCAAGGGACAGTTCTGGGTGCCTGCTCAGCACTGTCCCTTCCTTCAGAAGCTGCCCTCTCTGCCTTCCGTTGATAGTATCAGAGCAGCCCTGTTACCATGTGACCCAGCTTCTGGCCACAGGTGAGGATCCAAAGTGGGAACCTGACCTGAGCTGGGCCAGCAAGTCCCTTCCCCAGGTTTCCTCCATGTAGGGAAATAGTCGGCCACAGAAGAGAAAAATGGAAAGCAGGGTCAAGAGATGGGTTCTGATGGCGTGCGAGTCCCTGAACAGCTGTTCCTAAAGGCCACCAGCACCCTGAGCCTTCCCATGCTAGGAAGCGCAGGCCTTCCTTGGAACCTCCGTTCCTCCAATAAATTGCCCTTTTTGTCAGGGTTGGTCCAAGTTCAGTTTCCATCACTTGCAGTCAAAAGGTTCCTGACTAATCCAGCAGCCTCACTGCCCCCATAGCCCTGACACCCCTCCAGGCCATGACAGCCTATGAGATTTGGCCTGCTCCTCTCTAGCCTCATTGCCCACCTGCTCCTGGGCTATAGACTGTTAGCGCTTCCTCCACCCTGCTGGGCTCTAGCCTGCAGCTCCATCTCAAGTCCTCCCCTTCTTCAAGGTCCCAAGCAAAACCTAGAGCTCCCGACATGAAATCCTCTCTTCCTATTTTTGTGCTGAGGACGCTGTCCCTCTGTCACAGCACTGGGTACATGTTCACTCTGGCCTTCCTCTCCACCCCCGACCACGAGTTCCCTGAAGATGGGGGTCACATCCACTTCCTCGATGTCCCCCCCAGCACCGGGCCCTCCCATTAGTTCAGGACAGGCTCCGGGGAGGCTTCAGCAGAATTGAACACTTTGGCTGAGTTGTGTCCATAGCGGTTGCTGGGTCTGGAAGACTGAGCAAGGGCAGAGTGGCCAAAGCAGGCTGACGAGGCCTCAGAAGCACTGGCATTGGACTCACAGACCACTGGAAGGCTGGTCCCAGGCTGGTGTTTTCTAGTGCCCGGGATCCTCAGTGGTGAGCCTGCCAAGGAGCAGGTCTCCAGAATTCTGGCCCCGAGAGAGCCCTGCTCCTTGCCACCTTTTATACAGCCCTCCAATGTGATGTAGGCTGTTCAAAGATGGGAAACGGGTCCAATGTGGAGGAGGAATACCAGGGTCACCTAATGAGTCATGGCAAAGGCAGGAACAGAACCAGAATTCTGACTGGTCTTTCTCTACCTGACCCAGATTCACAGAAATTAAGAGTTAAGAAGGACCTTAAAGGGAGCTATTAAAGAGAAAATTAGTCCCTCCCCTACCTCCACCCAACACTTGAAACCCCTGGGAAGTACCCCAGGCTCACTCAGTCATGCCCGGTCTGACCTTGGGTGGCCCTGGGCAGGTTCTGCCTGGAGATGACAATTCACTGCCTGATTCTTCCAGGTTTCACTTCCAGGAGCCCTAAGCACCCCCATGGGGCCCACTGAGTCCCTGCCCTTTGTCAGGGCCTCTGTTGGGCAGCAGGGGAACATCAGTGAAGAGGACACCGGTCTCAAGAAGCTCATGGACTAATGGGAGACAGGTACATAAAGAAGAAATGACAGTGGCATGTGATAAGCAACTGGCTCAGAATGGGGAGCCAGAGAATGTTTGCCGGGGGATGTGACCTCCATACAGGCTGGCCTCATGGGCATGTGACCTGTGTAATTGCTTACAGGAGTTCCGTACTGGACTTAATGCTCTGCTGTTGCTATTTTGAAGTTCCTAATAACTTTTGAATAAGGAACCCAATCTTGTCATTTTGTACTAAGACCTACAAATTAGGTAACCAGTCCTGTACCTAGACCTGAAGATGAGACGAGCTAGCCAGCAAAAGAGGGAAGGAGGAGGAAGGCATTGGGAGGGAACTGGCAGGCCAGCTCCTGCAGGATGTGTGTACCTGCCGAGGCTGCTGTAGCCACTCCCAAAAACAATTGGGCTGTCGCATGTTAATCATTTACACCAGGATCCGCATGGCCTCAGATCCCTGAATGATCAGACAGCACACATCCTGTCTGTGTGTGATGACACGGCTTATATCTCAAACTCTTCAGGCCTGGGTGCTATGTGGCTTATCTGGCTGTGTGGCTTTGGATGACTCACTCAACCTCTCTGAGCTTCTTGGCCCCATATCTGTATATGGATAGGATACCTCATCCAGGGGCTCATGTAGGTGAAAGTGCTTTGTAAGCACTGAGCTGATATTCCCAGACAAGCAGACTGTACAGTGAACAGCTCCAGTAAGTGCAGTGGGGCAGCCAGCAGTCTCTAACCTCCCGACAACAGAATGCATCTTAGGCAGGAAGCTGTCAGGGAAAATGTCTTGACATGCTCTGTGGGGGGAAAGGTGAGATTCTGAAGACAAGGCTAAAAAGAGCCAGGGCAACAGTTGTGTTAGAAGACTAGAAATTTGGGGGTGGGAGAGAGAAAGGTGAGAGAGGAGGGAAGCTATGTTCAAGTAACCTGGCAGCGTGGCCAAAAGTCTTTTAAGAACAGAGGGGTCAAAAATTTAGCTTTAAGTCATGTGTGTTGCTGTGAAATAAACCTTCCCCTCCCCTCCACCCGCCTCCTGCAGAATGTCCCTGAAAACCTTCAGTAACATTTACTGCACGAGCAAAAGTCTTGTGGATTTGGGTGAAATGAAAGAAAATGACAAATATTCTTTGGGGTTTGGTGGAGGTCAAAGTGGGGATGAAAGAAGAAGATGCAAAGGGAAAATGTGCTCCCTGCACAGGCAGGAACGTGGAGCTGCAGGTGACCATGAACACATGAGCTCCGGGAATTCACAAAGCCGTGGAAAGGCAGTGGGATGGGAAGTCTGGATTATCTCCTCTAGATCTCACTGGGCATCAGCACACCTGATGAAATCTAGGTTATATAAGTAACAGGAAACATTTTATCCCGTGGAGCCATATATCTCAAAGATCCTGAATGCAAAGGTAGAGATACTAGAAAGCAAACCAGTAACACCACAGTCACATATATCACAAAGTCCATGCTCACAGCTTTGGAGTAGAGTGAAATTGGAGAAGCTGCCTGCCTGCAGGCCCTGGTGGTGCTGAAGAGCTATTGGCTTGGCTGTCTTTGCTCTCAAGGTCACGGCTGCTCTCTTGCTCTGGTCCACCAGCCTGTTACTGGAGAGCTCTGGCGCACATGGGGAGTTAGGGCTCTGAGCCAAGAGGAAATACATTTGATTTGTCTCCATCTGAATTCCAAGGCAGAAGACCCAGGGCAGTGTTCCTCAGACTTGGAAACTGTAGGGACACCTTTTAAGACATGGTGTTGACTTAAATTGTTTTTATAAAGAAAATTACCTAAACATGTTCAAACTAGATATAAACACATGCTTATATCCTTCATATAAAAGTCAAACAAATTTATAAATTAAATGCAAACAAAATTACAAAACCAATAAAAAATATATTAACAATACTGATTTAATGGGACAAATGAGCTTCTGGTGAAAAATAAATTGCAGCTCACCATGTGAGCACAGCACCAACTGCTCCCAGGCACGTTCCTTTGAATTCAGCCTGCCTGGTGTGATGACTCAATTATCACACTGCTTTTCTTTATTTAAACTACTGTGACAACTCCATTTATTCAGCAGGCCATGATGTCACTTGGCCTTCACTCAGCTCTAACACATCACTTCTCTATTCAATCCACCTTTGCTTTTTTCTCATGAGCCGTTGACAGTCATGGGGCCACCCAGATAACACACACAAATCAAATAGCGATTTAGTGCCGATGCTCATTAAACGCTAGGCTAAGTGCTTTGCAGGTATAATCTCATTTAGATCTCAGGGACCCTATAGTAGGAACAATTATTGCCTCCCTTTTGCAACTAAAGACACTCTGGCACAGACGGTGAGTGCTGTGCTGGGTCACACAGCTGGAATGGAGAGAGGGAGTTTGAACATGGGCAGTCTGATGCTAGAGCACACCCTCTCACCACTTCCTTAAGCTGCCTCATCAGAAGTAACTGGATTCAGATGACCCAGAATACGCCTATTTAATTTATCTTAGATTATCCTTAAATGAAAACACAATTTTTTTTAATGTGTAGATTTCCACACCTCTTGAGATTCATCTGTGGCATTGCCTAAGGCTGTAAACCCCAGTCTGGGCGCCTCTGGCCCAGGCAATGTGAGAGGGGAAACCCTTACTGCACTGAAGCCCAGGCAAGCCAGCAGCAGGGAAGAAGCAGAAACAGAACTGCCCGAGTTGCTCACTGACCACATCCCCAGTCCTCCACCCCTGAGCGCTGCATCCGGAGCCCTCAGGCCTCCAAGAGCTGGCAGAAGGCGTCTGCCAGCATCCCAGGGCAGGGGAAGCAAGACAAAAGGTACTCACCCTTCTGGGGAAAATGCCAGCCCTGGATATGATACTCGCTGCTTAGGAATGACCAGGCTGGCAAAAACTGGAAAATACCCAAATGCTATCAACAGTAGAACAGAAAAAAATATGATGTAGTATATTCACTGAGTGGAATATTATGCAGCAGTGAGAATGGAAGGGGAAACTACAACTACATGCGACAACATGAATGAATCTAAAAAACATGTAGCCTGGCCGGGCTGGCTCAGCGGTTGAGCGTCGACCCAGGATCCAGGCGATTGGGGTTCAATTCCCAGTCAGGGCACATGCCCGGGTTGCGGGCTCGATCCCCAGTCAGGGGCATGCAGGAGGCGGGCGATCAATGACTCTCTCATCATTGATGTCTCTATCTCTCTCTCCCTCTCCTTTCCTCTCTATAAAATCAATAAACATATATTTTTAAAAAAAAAGTTTAAAAAACATGTAGAGTGAAAGAAGCCAGATATAAAAAGAGAATGTGCTGTAAGATTCTATTAATAAAAAGTTCAAAAACAAGCAAAACTAATCTATTAGACATCAGAATAGTGGTTACCCTTGGTGGGGAAGATGGAGTGAGGAGGGCTGGTAATGTTCTGGTTCTTGATCTGAGCACTGGTTACAGGCCTGTGTTCACTTCATAAACATTATTTGAGCTCTACACTTATGATGTGTGATTATAATTGTATAGCATACACATATACATATAATCACACATATATGTATATTTTATATAGTACATATGTACACATATAAAATATAAATATGTATTTTATATATTCATATTTATATAAAATTATACATATAAGAAATCACACATCATTAGTATATACCTCAATAAAATATGCCTTTTCCTGGGCAGTAAAAAAAAAAATTAATTAGAGTCTATGAAGATTCTGCAGCATAAAGACAAACAGCACACAACAAGCTAAGACTGAACATACTTGGGAAAAGATTTCCTGCAGGAAACAGAAGTAAATGCCAAATCTCATCTGCTCTAGTCTCGAGAAAAATTAGTAAAACCTGGCTTCTATGAGACAAGAGATTATATAGATAAATTGATGAGACAATGGGCTGAAAAGGTAGGGAAGGAAGGAAAAGGGAGGGAGGGGAAATTCTAGGGTCAAGAAAGTGTCAGAAACCCCCAAATTTAACTCCTTCCCTCACCCAGTTTCTTGCTTCAGTAAGTTCCCCAACCCAATCCCCGATACCCATCCCCACCACGGGTGACCACACACCAAGCACATGTTTTACAATGTTTAATTATAGAATCTTGAATAAAAATAAGAGTTTGGACAATGACATGGATCAAATGAATGTTGGGCAGTCCCTATCAGCTCAAAGAACCTATGATTCCTAGAACTCATACTAATTCTAGCAGTTAACACTTACTTAATGCTTTCTATGGTCCAGACACTGTGTAAGCACTTTATGTGGTTTATCTCATGTAACCATGTAATAACACTGCCAGGTAGGTACTGTGATTATCCTCAGATGAAGAAACTCGGGCACAGAGAGGCTAAGTAAAGTGTCCAAAGTCATACATCTAGTGACACAGAGTGTTAAAGGTACCACCAAGATTTGATACTTGATTTCCCTTGAGAATTTCCTCTCCCCACCCATTAAGTGATGTTGCTACATTTCTTATCAAGCATACCAAGAACATAAAACATAGAAGTCTAGATTTTTAATTTTTCTGGTTTATAAATTTGTGGAGATTAAACTAAAAATGCTCCCCATGTTATTTGATTCTTCAAAATAAAAAAATAACTTTAAAAGCAAGTTTCCCTGGAACTAAAGTTTCTTTGGTTTACATTCAGAATTTGAAATGCAACATAAAATAGAACAGTGTTCAATGCCTGCACTGTCAGGTCATTTCAAGATTCTATAACTAAATGCTGTAAGACATGTGCTTGATGTGTGGAATTGAATTTCCATTATGTTCGTTCATGCAAAATTTGACTGATGGAGTGGACATTTGTTACAATAATCCTGAGAGGTAGATGGGGAACCAGTTTTGACCTTGAAGATCATGTTATATTGCACAACTAAACACTGTCTTTGTTTGCCTAATTTAGAATTCTATAGGAAAACTGCCAATGAGAACCCTGTTTGTAAATGACTTGTGTGTTTAAATGAACCTAATTCCTTTAAACATCATGTATTTAAAAATCGTATGTGTCAAATAAACATGAATCCTTGAGTTTATTATCAGTTGAAAATGATATTACTCAAAAAATAGGTACATTTGAAAGTATATGATGTTTTGTTGACCAGAAAGCCTAAAATTTTTTAAATATATTTTTTCTTTTTTCTTTTTTTAATATATCTTTATCGATTTCAGAGAGAGGAAAGGAGAGGGAGAGAGATAGATATATCAATGATGAGAGAGTCATTGATCGGCTGCAGCCCGCAACCGGGGCATGTGCCCTGACCGGGAATCGAACCCCGATTGCCTGGATCCTGGGTCGACGCTCAACCGCTGAGCCACGCCCGGCCGGGCTAAACATATTTTCAATAAGACTGTACTCTTAATAAGAGAACTGAAATTATCCCATAGTAAAAGAAGGAAAAAATTTGACATGGAAGACAGCTCCAAATAACTTCAAGTATAATGTTCATTATTGTGTGTAATAAGCCCTTATTGAACACAAAGAAACACATGATTTTGTTGAAAGTTCGTTTCTCGTGCCTTCACTAAATAAGTTGATTGAAGGCATATGTAAAATGTTTTTAAGGATGTCACATTAACCTGCCTGTTTGGGCCATGTTGTGGGAGGAGGGTTACTCTTTGGTGCCTCTTTTAAGCCCTTTGACAAAAGAGCTTGGGAACACCTAACGCAGACAAGGGCAGTACACCACAGAGGCCGCAAGGTGTCACATTTGGACAGCCTCTTGCTTTGCAGCTAACATCCTCCAAGGAGGAGGGGAGAGTGGGAAGGGATGTTGACTGTACTTTGATGTAATTACCAGAAGTGTGTCCATTAGGATATACAGCAATTAATGCATCCAAATCAGCAGGAGTTTCCCTCTGATGTCCCTAACCCTAAAACTCATCTTTTTTCCTCTTCATTTTCTTCTTCCCTAGAGCAACCCTGAGCACATCGGTGTTCCTGCAGATTAGGGATACCAACTTGAAAATCTTCCTTCATTGCCTTTTGGTCTTCACCTTCAGTGGGATGTTCTGGCTAGAATTATAACCCCTATATTACAGATGAGGAAGCCAAAGCCCAGAACGGCTGTAATCTGCCAGTGAATTTCAGTGGCCACGTTTCCTGCCACCCACCTCCCCAACTGGAGACTTTAATCCCGTCCCTCCCCACATCCCTCAAAGTGGAGATTGTTGGGAGTTTGACTTGATTTTTTGGAAATTTATGTAAAATATGTTACATGAAACTGTTTAATATGAATTTGAATTTATGTTTATAAAATAAGGCTTCTGGGAATTTTCATGGGTGCTCTAAGCCACTCTGGGCTGTGTATCCTGATGGGTTTCCAAGGAAGTTCACTCTGTTTAGTGTATTTGTTTGCTAGGAGTACAGATTGGGTGGCTTCAACAACAGAAATTCATTTACTCAATTCTGGAGGCTAGAAATCCAAGATTAAGGAAGGTGTCCGCTGGGCTTGGGTTCTTCTGAGGCCTCTCCCCTTGGTTTGTAAATGGCCCTCTTCTCCCTGTGTCTTCATAAGGTCTTCCCTCTGTCTCCTCTTCTTATAAGGACACCCCTGGGATTGGAATAGACCCACCCTAATGACCTTATTTTAACTTAATTACCTCTTTTTAGGCTCTGTCTCCAAATAGTCACATTCTGAGGTACTGGGGATTAGGGCTTTAATATATGAATTTAGGGGGGAAACAATCCAACCTGTACCAGGGAGGAAAAGCTGAGAAACCTGCATTACCCCTCCCAGCTCCTTACCGTGAGAATGAGTGTTTATGTCTGTCCTTACTCTACAACGCCGGAGAACTGGCTGCTATGTATTTCTCTAAAGAAGCGCCTTAATCATTTTTTAAAATATATATCTCCCTTTATTGACTTCAGAGAGAGGAAGGGAGAGGGGGAGAGAAAGGCAGAAACGCCAGTGATGAGTCGTCACTGATGGGCTGCCTCCTGCGCGCCGCCCGGGATCCCGCAGCGGGCGCTTCCCGGGGTCCGCCGGGGCCTCCGCGACCCTCGGCCGCCGGCCCGCGCTTCCCGAGTCCGTCTGTCTGTGACTCCTGCTTCTGTGGGAGTGGAACTTTTAAGAGAAAGGCTTATGACCCCCATTCTCGATGGAAGGCATTACACTCAGCTTTGGAGCAATTTACTAACAGGAACAGATGTGTACTCACAAGTATATTTAAAACAACGATTTACACTCGAGGAAACGCTGCCAATATTACACATCATCTTTCCAACCTTACCTTCACACACATTCTTTTTAGCCAGATATCAAGTTTTGTGAAAATAGTTTTGCGGCCTACTTTTTCATCCTAATATTTTCCGTGTCATTCCATATCCTTCTGCAAAAAGTACCTAATTAGTTCCTTACCCGATTTCAGATTTTTGGTCATTGATATTCCCTCCAGCTTTTCGAGGAAGTAATGCTGTAAGGATCGCATTTGTCAGCGAAAGGGAGAGACGGCGCTAAGAACGCTGGAGGCTGGAGGCGGCAGAGGTGGGTCCCACGCCCAAAGGGAGGACGCCCCCCGACCCCCGACGGGAGGCAGGGCGAGGGCGAGGGGAGGAGGAGGAGGAAGCCGAGCGAGTCCGGGCCGCGGTGCATTGACTACGTATTTCCTACAAAGTTTACGGAGCCCGCCCCCGCCCGGGAGGGGCGCTGGGTTCCTGCGGCTGCCCGATATCAAGCAACCGGCGCCGAAAGGTGGCGAGCGGCCGCAGGGACGGAGGGGGAGGCCGCCGCGGTCGGCTGAGAGCCACCCGGGCGCAGAAGTAAAACGCCTGAGACCCGGCGAGCCGGGAGAGCCCAAGAGCCGCGCGCGCCACCGAGCGCAGCGTCTCCCTCAGCCAATGGCCGCGCGGTGCGCCGTCCCCCGGAAACGCGCGCGGCACCTGGGGAGAAAAGGCAGCGGCCCAGACCGCATGAGAAGGAACTATCCTTCTACATCACTACGCGAGTTATCAGGGCAGCATACTCAAAGGCAGGCGTCCCTTCCCGCTTCTCTCCCGCCGGTTAACCTAGCTCATGGACACCATGCCTCCCAAGCCAGGCAGCTGCCCTCAGCAAAGATGGCTGACAGGCGCGGCCGGAAGCCGGAAGTAGGGGGCCTATAAGGAGTAGGCAGGGGGCGGGCTGTGGGCGTGGTTTTCGCCCCGGGGCTGGGAGGGGTGTGGCCGGCAGCCCCACTGGGTTTTCGGTTTGTGGGGCGTACTCACCGCCGCCAGCCGCATCCTTCCTAAAGGCCGGTCCCCGCTGGCCCCGCCCCCGCGCGGAGGTCTCCCTTTTCCTAGGTTCCCCCCTGAGCTTTCGAGATTTGAGCCGAGTTGGGTTGCCGGCCGCCTCACCCTCCGCCATGGAGGGCACCCGAGAGAAACCCCCGGAGGCGAGCACCCCTGCCCCCGGGTCCCGAGAGCCTGCCGGCTCGGCCGGGGGCCCCGAGGTGCTGCCGCCCGAGGAGTCAGAGGGCTGCGAACGGTCCCTGGAAACGGCCCCCAGGAAACTCTGTGGGTACTTAAGTAAGTTTGGCGGCAAGGGGCCCATCCGGGGCTGGAAATCTCGCTGGTTCTTCTACGACGAGAGGAAGTGCCACCTGTATTATTCGCGGACCGCGCAGGATGCCAATCCCTTGGACAGCATCGACCTCTCCAGTGCGGTCTTTGACTGCAAGGCGGACGCCGAGGAGGGGACTTTCGAAATCAAGACTCCCAGCCGGATTATTACCCTGAAGGTAAATGGAGCCGTTTTCCCCTTTTAAGGGATGAGTTCCTAGGGCATGGCCGGGCGTCGCGGGTGGTCACCGGCCGAGCGCCCAGTGAACCGCGGGTGCCCAGGCTGTTGTGCTTTCGGAAGCACATTCATACCCATGTCCTCACTGGCTTCCCACAGCAAAGGCAGGAGTGTTGGAAACTGAGTCAGAGAGATGAAGTGACTGTCCCGAGGTCAGGTATCCAGAGAGTGGTGTATGTGGTCCACACTCGGAATCTCATAGTCTTTCTTCCTCTCGGTACTGTGTCAAAACTTTTACTTTGGGGTGTGCCTGACAATGCAGTTACCTTAACTTTCTTACTTGGGGCAGAAGTATAGTCAAGATAGGAGCTTTGCAATCCTCTCTCAAGGCCTAGATTCTGAATCACTTTTCTTGATGTTGTGGCCAAGAGGAGTGAATGCTGAGAAACATTTCGTTTCACAGATCAGCCTAGATTGTTCATCAGGGCATATCTAAACCTGTTTTCCCTGTCAGTAGGTTTTGTTTAATCTTCATGTTTGACTAAGAAAGCCTGAAACAGTGGAAAGGCCATGTGCTTTGAAATCAGACAGGATTAGATTCAAATTCTACATCAGCTACTTTCTAGCTGTGTGACCCTGGGTAGTTTGTGAGATTTAAAACAAGATACGTAAGCCTCTGAAACAGCAAAGGCACCTACAAATTGTGGAATTACTCCCAGCACCTAGAATACAGCCTTGGTACCTGGTGGGTGCTCAGTAAATGTTTGTTGAATGAACGCATGGTGATGGGACCAAGATCAGAATGTTCATGCCAAGAGAAGGTGCTCCAGAATTTAATTGGAAAGACAGATCTGAGCTGAGTTTAAGGATTCACACTCATCGGAGAAGAATGTGTCAGGAGACAGCCTTCCCCACCGCGCCCCCCCTTCACACCCCTCCACCCTTACCTCCAGCCAGTTGAACATCTATTGAGACCCCTGAATGCAGCCCACAGCTTCAGCTCCCCTTCACTGTCTAGGCATGGCTAGTGACCAGGGTGGGGGAATCAGCTGAAATAATAGAAACCAGAAATTCCAGGCTAGGGGAGGCAGGCAATTCAGAGGTTATGTGGTTTATGGGCCATGTGACTCCTTCCACAGATTGAATGCTGTCTATAGGGTCTTCAACACTTGTCTTTTACTATTCCATTCACATGTGTATGTGCCTGGCTGTGCTAGGCACTGGCCTGTGGAGCCAAATTACACCTACCCCCTGGTATTCAAACAGCTTAAGGTCTGGGGAGAGAGACTGACAGTGAGATTGGCAGGATCTGGTGACATAATGGATGTGAGAATAGGTGTTTGGGATGTGAGAATAGGTGTTTGGACCATCCAGTGGTGGATGGGCCAGCATCAGCCATGAACTGGTTGGGGGTGCCTGGAGAGTGCCACTTTGTTGTAGTGTGCATATGGCTTTCCAGTTCCCAGTCATATGCATGATTTCAGCACATCCCCCAAACAAAAGGGAGTCTCCATTCCACAAAAAGTCAGTTAAGACATTGAGATTTCATACAGGGAGGGAGATAGACATAGCGATTGTACCACAGCCCCATCCAGGGAGATAGTAATGGTACCAGGGCCCCACCCAGGTCAGAATTTCAAAGCTCTTACTCTCTCTCTTAGCACCTCCAAATTCCTTTACCCAGTGAGCACATTTTGAGCTCCTACTGTATGTCAGATACTATGCTGGGCACTTTACCTTCCTTATCTCATTTCATCCTCATAACAACCACCCTATGAAATGAGTGTTATCATCACCGTAGTACAGATACGGAAACTGAGGCCCAGATAGGTTAAGGAACCTCTAAGTGGGAGACCACAGCCTGATTATCTTCTATGGCCAAGAAGCATGTGGTGTTTTCCAGGTGGGCACCCAGCCACAGTGAAATTTCTTTCTGGGAAAGACAGAGTTACCAACCCTCTCTTGCCTGCCCACATCCCACACCCAGTGCCACCCTGTGGGCACAGGGCCTTGCCAACTAACCCTTGTGCTTCTCAGGCTGCCACCAAGCAAGTGATGCTGTACTGGCTGCAGCAGCTGCAGATGAAGCGCTGGGAGTTCCACAACAGCCCGCCTGCACCTCCTGCTGCCCCTGACGCTGCTCTGGCTGAGAATGAGCCTGCCCTGCGCCTTGAACTAGGTACCCAACGGGCTCACCTCCTGTGCACACCCAGGGCTCTTGGTGACAAAGCCTGTACCCTCCCGTTAGGAGTGCGTGGGAGCAGCCCTCTGCTAAAAAAGCAGAGAGCCAGGGATGTGACTCAGGATCAGTTAGGGCTACAGTATAGCTTCAAGGGCAAGAACACAGGCTCTGAGGCCAGGCTACCTGGGTCCAAATCCTAATCTTGTGTGGTCTTAGGCAAGTTGCTTACCCTTTCTGATCTTCAGTTTCCTTCCCTGTAAAATGAGGTCGATAAAAAAAATTATACCTACTTCTTAGGGTTATGTTGAGGATTAAATGGATCCATACACCTTAAGTGGTTGGAGTGATATCTGCACATTGTCAGAGCTCAATAAATGTCAGCTACTATTATGATGATGATTATGGGAATGTCTTAAGAAATGAAACTTTCACAGACTTGCTGTGAGGTAGGTTAATGAGAAAATGCAGTTATTGTTGCTGCTGCTTTAGACAAATGCTTTTGTGCTATGAGCTGGGTAGACCAGTGATATTATCCCTGGTGTTCGCATAAGCCAGAATCCCTCACCCCCACATGGCCCACAAATGAAGGTTCTTGATCCCCAATCCTAGGACATCCTGGCAGGGAGGAGTCCTGGAGCTCTCACCCTCCCAACCCCACCCCCAGCCCCCATGCTGAAGCCAGGAATATGATTGGCAGATTTTAGAATCAGCACAGACCACCCACAGCTGCCCTGGCAAGAGCACAGAGAAGGAGGTCCCAGCACAGATCTACAGCGTGTCTAAGGTGCCTCATCCCCAGTTAACAGGGAAGCCAAATGGATGAGGGCAGGACTGTGGTCAAATACATCCCAGACCTCCACACCCGGCTGTTTTACGTGTCCCAAACTGAGCTCATCTGCCCTGGGCCCTTCTCCCCGTTTTCCTTCCCTCATTGAGTCTTCCCATTTACCCAGTTGCTCCAATAATCAGGAGCCTCCCAGTCTCTTCCTGGATGTCAGCTAGCCAGGCCAGTCAGTCACCAGTGCTGGCCATGTCTCCCTGTGGCCCCCCTTCACTGACGTCGCCTTAGGTCATGCCTCAGCTTTTTAGAGAGAGTGGAAGGGAAGGAGAGAGAGAGAAACATAGATGTGAGAGAGACACAGCGATTGGTTGTCTCCCACATGCGTCCCAGCTGGGGCCAGGGATGGAGCCTGCAACCGAGGTACGTGCTCTTGGCCAGAATCAAACCCAGGACCCTTCAGTCCGTAGACCGATGTACTAACCACTGAGCCAAACTGGCTAGGGCCATGCCTCAGCTGTTAGCTAGAAAATCATAGCAGCCTCCTCTCTGATGTCCCCATGTCCCAGCCTGCCACTCCGACCATCCTCCTCACTGTAGCCAGTGAGCTTTCTAAAATGAAAGCCTGAGCCCCCACTTCCCTTTCCTGGCTCACCATGTCCCAGGCCCAGTCCCAGCTTCTTAGCACCATACTCACTCCTTCTGGTCTCATCTCTGCTTGCCTCATGCTTTACCCTTCAGCAGCACCAGAGGCACCTCTGCTCTCTTCTTGGCCTGGCAAATGCCTGCTTATTCTAGATGGCCACACTTTAGTGTCACCTCCCACTCTTGCCAACCTCCTCTTGGAAGCCTGCTGGGACTTTGTCAGCTGGGCTCTATATAGAGTCCTTAACACTTTCAGACGATTTTGAGACCTGTCACATTGTGTTCTAATTAAAGTGTCCTTCTCAATCTCTGCCTCTTTGCCCTAAAGGGTGGGGGCTGTGTCTTTGTCACCTGTGTCCCCAGTACCTGGTGCCCTGCCTGGGACAGAGGATATTTGTTGAGTGAGTGTCTGAGTAAATACATTGAATTTTATAATTAAATGAGAAGAATGTAAAGCCTTTAGCATAATGCCAGGCACATAGTTAGTGCTCCATACATGGCAATTTTCCTAATGATATTATTATATGTGTACGTGTACACTATTACTATTACAACTATGTCTTTTTTTTTTTTCCTCACCTAAGGATTTTTTTCCCATTGCTTCTCAGAGAGAGTGGAGGGGGGAGAGAGAGAAAGAAAGAGAGAATCATTGATGTGAGAGAAACACATCAATTGGTTGCCTCCCGCACGTGCCCCGACTGGGGCGGGGGCTCTAGCCTACAACCGAGGTACGTGCCCTTGGCAGGAATTAAACCTGGGACCCTTCGGTCCACAGGCTAATGCTCTAACCACCAATCCAAATTGGCTAGGGGTGATAATTGCCTCTTTTTATTGCTAATAATCATCAGTAATTTCTTCTGAGAACATTCTGGGTGTTTTATGCTTGTAAGGGCTTTCTTTGGGGAAGGGTGTATTTATTTTTGCTTCTATACTTTTGCTCCACCCTCACTCCCCACCTCCCAGGGAGCGAAACAACCCTGGCTGTGCTGAAAACTACAGCCTGAGTTAACACAAATCCCTATCAGCCTCAGACCAGAAACATCGAGAGGCCCTCCCCGACTTGAAATGGGAAGAACCGGTTATCAAAAGAGTAGCTGTGGGATCCTGCTAGTTCACCTCCTGTGCCGAACCCTTTCCAACTTTTTGAATTCTGTGGCTTTGGTTCAGCACACTCTGCGGGCCTCTTCTGGGCCTGCTGTGGGCATGGAGACACGGGAGTGGTTGTCGTGACCAGGGCACCAGTCTCCCAAGGAGGACACTGGGGAGATGCAAGAAACAGGCATGTGTGCTTCTGCTCTGAAGCCTTTCCCATCCTGCAGCAAGACCTCACCCTTCCGGACCCAGTGCCCCTGTGAAACCTTCCCAGCTGACCCAGAAAGACATTGCTGGAGTCTTGAGCAAGCTGGCAGGCCGTGGATTGGCAGGCTGCCCCAACCTCTCCAGTCTCTGCCCTTTCTGGGAAGAAGCAGGAGCCTGCTACCAGGGCAGTGAAACCTACTGACTCATGTCTGACTGAGTCACAGATATTGTCTTGTCCAGTGTCAGGATTGCCTTTGAGCAGCGGCAAGGCATGTTCTCTACAGCTTTTAAGCATTCACACCTTAATTTTATATTTTACCTAAACGTTGGTTTCCACAAAGCCAAGAAGGATCAAGGGGAAGCCAACAGATTGATAATGACATATTGCCAAAGTGGAACACATCTTACAAAGCACTTTTATAAATGTTTATCATCATGAAAATATGCACACCACTTACACTGCTGTAACTCTTAACATGCATCCTCTATCTAGTCATCACAACAGTTTTATGAGATAGTTACTGTTACTCCCATTTTACAGAAGAGGAAACTGAGAGTCCAAGAGGCCACGGGTCCTGTCCAAGGTCATACAGTAAGAAAATGTCAGTGCTGAAATTTGAACCCTAGTCTGCAGACTCACACCCCCCATCCTCAAGCTGAGGAGGCAACTGGCCATGTGTTCAGGCCCCTCCAGGAAACCAGTGACCTGCTGGCCAAAGCCCTTTTTGTTAGGCGATGACTTCTTCCTACTGGTGATAGGACAGCCTCTACGGTTCAGTCAAAATGAGAATTATAGGTAAATGCTGCTGAAAATTCTTCAGGTGGCCAACCTCACTCGGTACTTCTCCAGGCTGGAGAGAGGCCCAGAGGCCCCAGACCAGAGTCTTGGATCAGTCCTGTTTTCTGCAGGAAGTGCTAACCTTCACTGTGGCATCACCATCATGTGGCTCTTATCCTTTGGAAACTCCTTGCCCCTTCCTGGCCATCCCTCCCTCCTTGGAACTGTGCTTGTCAAGTAGGCTACTGTAATAAGGAAATGTAAGGAACTATGTTGAATCCATGGCTCTGCTAGCAGCTGTGGGAGCTTAGCCACAAAATTCACCCTCTCTGAACTGCTGTTTCCTCATTGGTGAAACCAACCAGTGGAGACATTTACCCCCAGGACATAGTTCTGTGTGGCCTCAGTAGATCTAGAGCCACAAGTGGAAGTTAAAGGAAAACAGATATTGGCAGTTAGGGAAGAACTTGCCAAGACATTAAAACCTTAGATAGTAAATTTTTTGTTTGTTAAAGTATTGATAAACAAGGAAACCTTAATTATTTTGAATCAGCCCAAATTCTGCATCAAAGACTACTTTGAAAATTGTGCTTCCGTAGTATGGGGATTTATGGTTTTCTAAACATTTTCATATATGTACTTTAATTCTGAAGAATACAGTGCAGAGTGGCCTTCCAGTTTTAAAAATATGGGACCTGAAGCCAAAAGAGAAAAAGTGATCAGCCCAGTCACAGTGCCCTCCCAGGAGAAACGTGGGTTAACCTCAGGTCTTCCAATTCCACAGCTGTAGCCCTTTCTAGCCAAGCAGGTTTCTTCAGGCTCCTGCTGAAACCTCCAGGGGGCTCTGCCATTCTAGCCGGATGAGACCCCTTCTTAGCCACCCCCATCCCGTTTGTCCTTATTGGCTCCTTCTTCTGAA